>NC_142813.1:5634360-5863975 GCF_049724085.1 Artemia sp. Qi Xiang Cuo | reverse complement strand
ATTCAGAAGAGAGCCCTGAGAGGGCTCTCTATATATGGTCAAGGCAAAGTGTCTTACATTCTCCTCCTCAAGGAATTCCGCCTGCATACCCCGGCAGCTTGACGTGTAACTCTTTTAACCAATGCCTTCAATGTATACTCCCAGCCCCTCATTGCCCTCCAAAGCCCCGTTTACCCCAATCAAAAGCAGAGAAAATCCCTGTTCTAAATCCTATTAATGCAAGAACTGAACGTTATAGAAAGAGCTGTGTGCCAGCGTTCGTTGAAATCATAAATAAATGAAAATTGTAATATATCATGTTAATGTCTCATGAGTGTTGTTAATGTTTGTTTTTTTGTTTCATTTTTATTTGACAGACCAGTTCGATTCACTGCTTTGTGCTCTTATAATTTACTTATGTTTTTACTATGCCCTCATTTTTATTCATTTTACTTTTATTACGTTCAGTAGGTACTTTTACTTATTTTACTTATGTTTGTGTACTTATGTACTCATTTTTATTCATTTTGCTCATTTTATTTGACAGGCCAGTCGGTTCATTTCTGTAGGCTATGTTTTAATATTGCACTTTTGGCTTATGTTTTTTGTTTTTTTTTATATATATGTATATACAACATGGGCTAGCTGACAGAGAGCAACAAGTTTGGCCGTTTTTATGTTGTGATAGTTTGCTTGGTAAGAAAGTACTATTCTATTCTACCATATACGCCAACAAACAAGACAAAGAACAATCATCAAAGGAACTTTGTGTTGAAGTATCTGACTAACAATACATATTAGTCACGTACATCAAAATTCAGCCACAAATATGAAAAGGATCAACTTGAGGTAGAAAGTATATTTGAGAATACAGTTCATTTAAGCCTTTACTTACAAGACATTTTTTCTAGCTTCACAATAAATGCCAACAAAGAAGACAAAGGATGAGTGTCAAAGGAACTTTTAATCAAAATATCTGACTAATAATACATATTGGTTTTATACTTCAGAATTGAGCCACAAAGATGAAAAACATCAATTTGAAGTAAGTATTTTTGATGATACAGTTCATTTAAGGCTTTACTTAAAAGAAAAACATTCTTTATTTCTAGGTTCACCATATATGCCAGCAAAGAAGACAAATGATGAGTGTTGAAGGAACTCTGTGTTGAAATATCTTAATAATAATACATGTTAGTCATGATACTTCACGACAAGGCTGTACCCATGATTTTTTCGGAGGTGGTTTTAACTAAAAAAAATTGGGGGGGGGAGGGTTTACAAAAAAAAACTCAAAAAACGCATACAAAATTTGTTTATGTCCATTTTGTTACGTTTTAACGAGTCAGACAAACCTTTCGGGGGGGGAGGAGGGTTCAAACCCCCGCCCTGGATATGGCCTATATCAGTCATATACTTGAAAACTGAGCACAAAAGGATAAAAAGGATCAATTTGAGACAAGCCTACATTTTGAGATAAGCCTACATTTCATTTAAGGTTTTCCTTAGAAGAAAAATGTTCTTTAATTTTAGCTTTTGATGGGTAACACTAAACTTGATGAATCTTATATATTTGCAATCAGTATAATAAGCTGGTTCTTTTGATGTATCTTGATGATCTTTGTATCTTTGATGTATCTTGATGAATGGAATTGAGAGGAGGGTTGCTTGTGCTACAATCTCTTTTTACTCTTAAAGAGGGCACCAAAACAATTAATTTTGAATCAAATTAGCTCCTTTAAATGTTTTAATGATATTTTTAGCTATTATAGAGTGGTGCTGCCTATGATATTGCTTATATGCTCTTTTTAAAACATGCATGCATACTGTTTTTTTTTTTTATTTAAGCTCCTCCTAAATGTTTCACCTTAATACCCTTAGCATCATTAGTTACAGTAACTGTAGTTGTAGTATTAAATTACAAACACAGGGCCTTCTGGATAGTCCCAAATCCCCCACAACTTACCCATAAGGGTCTAACTTAATAAAATAAGTTGTTCTTCAGATATTGCTTTGTCACCTTTTTGAAAATCCACATGCTCATAGCTTGTTATGATTTATTTCAACATCCACATCAATATTTCTTAAAAGTTTCAGCTTTAGCTTGGACTGTAGCAATAGTTGTAGCAGCATTAGTAGCAGTATGTGCATAGCACCTTTGGATTCTTCAACATCCCCTTCAACATGTGCTGAAAGTTTCAGCTTAATACCTTTGGCTTGGACTGTAGCAATAGTTGTAGCAGCATTAGTGGCAGTATGTGCAGAGCACCTTTGGATTCTTCAACATCTCCTTCAACACATGCTGCAAGTTTCAGCTTAATACCTTTAGCTTGGACTGTAGCAATAGTTGTAGCAGCATTAGTAGCAGTATGTGCATAGCACCTTTGGATTCTTCAACATCCCCTTCAACACACGCTGAAAGTTTCAGCTTAATACCTTTAGCTTGATCTGTAGCAATAGTTGTAGCAGCATAAGTAGCAGTATGTGCAGAGCACCTTTGGATTCTTCTACATCCCCCTCAACCCATGCTGAAAGTTTCAGCTTAATGCCTTTAGCTTGGACTGTAGCAATAGTTGTGGCAGCATTGGTAGCAGTATATGCATAGCACCTTTGGATTCTTCAACATCCCCTTCAACATGTGCTAAAAGTTTCAGCTTAATACCATCAACTGCTCCTGTAGCATTTCTGATGTGTCTGCTTGACAACCTGTGTGGTCATAGTGTGTTTTGAATTAGTTCCATACAGTTTCTATATACCCCAAATTTTTTTGCTTTAATATCCTTAGTTTTAGTAGCAGTAGTAGTAGCAGTGAATTAATTGTAGTAACCTAAGCTTTAGCAGCAGTAGTAGTAATAGAAGTAGTAATAGTGTGAGTAGAAGCAGTAGCATTAGGATGCAAATATTTTCTTTTGGTTAGTACAACAAGCTCTATTATTTTCAACTTCACACACCAAACTATTCCTAAGATATTGCACTTACGTCCTTTTGATAACCTGCCTATAGATGGTATGCTGTGATGCAGTTCACCTTCTCCCTCAAAATTCCTTGAAAATTTCACCTTCATAGCCTTAGGCATAGTTGTAATAGTAATCACAGTAGTAGTATTGATATTACTTGAAATATTATTTAATAGGAGTAGCACTAGTAGCAGCAGTAATATTAACATATTCCCTTTTGGTCAGTAGAACATCCTTCTCATTAAGTCCTGGAAGTTTCAAATTAATACAATTAGCCCTTTCTATGATGTTGCTAATTTCCTTTTGATAACCTGTATGTTCATATACTTCATGAAATTTTCATCTCAATGCTCTTAGCTTTACAAGTAGTTGCAATAGAAGTAGTTGTAAATGTAGCAATAACAGTAGTATCAGTAGGAGTGTGCACATATTGCCTTTTGGTGAGATGATCTTCTCCTTTAAGCATTCTCTGAAAGTTCCAACTTAACATCCAAATCAATTCTTGAGACACATCATTTTGGCAATGTGCATACACATAGCATCTTTTGATTTAGTTCAAATTTCACCTCAATGCTTTAAATGGAGTAGTGTGGTATTTGTAGTGGTGGTAGTTGTACTAGTATTAGTGGCATGCAAATATTGCCTTTTTGATCATCTCCCTTATCACTTCCTGGATTTTCCAAATCAATATACTCAGTTATTCATGCATTACACCCTTTCAAAAATCCATATACACATAATGTGTTTTGATTTAGTTCAAAATTCCCCTTAACATTCTCTGAAGGGCTCACCTGAAGTCCCTTTGTCTTTGTGGAAAGTAAAGATCAACAATGCATACCTTTCTCAATAGCACATACTGTGTGTAAACAATGAACAAAGTGCCTAAATTATAGCCTTTGTCCTGACTTGCCCTTGTATCTTCCCTTGTCCTGAGGACTGTGGGGAGGTTGAAATCCCAAAGACATAATTACTGGACCTTTCAACAATGCTGAAAATATTGCTGTTTTAAAATTTTGATCAGATATGTTTTGCAGAATGATAGGCTTTTGGGGGGGGGGGGTGTGATTGCTGTCCATTCACTTTTGACTCTTAAAAAGGGCACTAAAACTTTCCACTTCCAATAAAATGAGCTACATCCAATCCAAAGTTTATAAAACCACCCATTCCATAAAAACCTTTTATGCCCCAGGGCATGGCTTACAACCCTTGCCCATGGGCTCTGGGGGATTGTGTCCACCCTACAGACATTGTTGTATGATTTTTGGACTATTGGTAGCAAAATGGCTACCTCACAATTGCAATTGAATGTGTTTCAGGAAAAAAAAGATGGCAGGGAGCAGGGGGGTGGGTAGTTGCTCTCCATCCTGTTTGACTCTTAAAAGGGAACTAGAACTATACATTTCCAACCAAGTGAGCTTCTTCTAAAGTTCACATAACCACCCCTACCATAAAAACCTTATATGCTCCTGGGGCATAACTTACCACCCTCAACCCCAGACTCTGGGGAAATCTGTAAACCTCAAAAGCCTTAGGATATGATCTTTGGACTCACATGGCTATCTCAAAATTTCTGTTGGATACATTTGTGGATCATATGACATGGGGAGGGGGGCTGCCCCCCAATCACTTTAACTTTTAAAAAGGGCACTAGAACATCTCATTTTCAATCCAATGAGCCCCTCCAGTGTTAATACAACCACCCTCTCCATAAACAACTTATATGCCCTTGGGGCATAACTTACAGCCCTTGTGCTGAGGGATGGAGAGGGGGGTTGTCATCCTGAACCCCAAGACATAGTTTCCAGACCTTTCAACTATGCTGAACAAAATGGCTATCTCATTATTTTGATTGGATGAGTTTGGGGAAATGGTGGGTGTGGGAGGGGGGTTAGTTGCTCTTCAATCACTTTTGGCTATTAAAAAGTGCACTAGCTCTTTCTATTTCCAATCGAATGAACCCTTTTTGAAGTTTCTATGACAACTCCTTTGATACAAAGTGCCCTTGGATGAGATTGGGGAAATGGTGGGTAGGGGAGGGGGGTTAGTTGCCCTTCAATAACTTTTGGCTATAAAAAGTGAACTAGCCCTTTCAACTTCCAATCAAATGAGCCCTTTTTGAAGTTTCTATGACAACTCTTTTGATACAAAGTGCCCTGGTCTATAAAAAAAAAGAAGAAAAATCATAAATAAATAATATATTGGGCTCATATTGTTCTTTACTTAGGCAGCATGTTGTGCCATCTATGATAGAGTTCATTTAAGCCTTAACTAACAAGAAGAACTTTTTTTTCAGGTTCATCAACCAACCAAGAAGACAAAGGATAAATGTGAAAGGAACTTTGTGATCTTTCTAATAATACATATTAGTCATATACTCCAAATTGTTTAATAATACTTTTTAGGCCTAAATATCATTTAGTATAATACCATTTAGGCCTTTACTTATATGAAAAAAAATTTTCTGTGTTCCTCATATATGTCAACAAAGAAGACAAAGGATGAACATCAAAGAAACTTTGTGCTGATCAGAAAAGTGAATGCTAGAGCACAATACTAAAAAATGCAAGGAGCTCCACCTTGAGCCAAACAACTGTAAGAAACAGTACTCATTGACCAGACCCAGACCTAGCAGCCACTCAAAGCTGACACTACCAGAGGAGGAGTATCACCTTAGTGTCATGGTTGACTCCCAGCTGAAGTTTTAGAGGCTTAGGTAATTAAAAATTCCAACAATAGAAAATGAGGTGATGTCATCACAGCATGTCAAGCATCTACAAGCTGATCTCACTTGAAGTCCCTTATTGACCCTAACAAGAAAACCTGGATCTCCAAAAAATTTCTCAATAGACTACCAGCTGTTAACATTTCTCTTAATCCCCTGCCTTGGAACTCCCTAAGCAGTCAAACTATCCAATCTCAAACCTTGGAGTCATTCAAGCATGGTTTGGACATGCACGGCATGGTTTGGAGTAATTTAAGCCCTAGAGTTCTAAACAAAATTTTGAAATAAACACTGGCATCCATCCTAAAGGACAAATACCACAAGGAGCCATCTTTTTGTGCCCACATATTGGAATTTCAAGTGATACATCCAATCCTAGGCAAGTGATATGATGCAGAATACTTGTATTCAAATTGGCAGTCAGGTCAAATTGGCAGCTAGGAGGTAAGGTATAACTTTTGTTTAAGTTTAAACATTAAAACAAAATTTCCTAGATTGCAGTGAGCCAATTCAATGCAGCTAGCCTATTCTAGGCCATGAGCAAATCCCAGTTATATTCATTATATCAAAACTAGGAACCTGTCTGTGTTTACATATGTATTTAATCAAAGCAGTTGAGACATTAGGCAATGTCTTAGTACTGGATGTTTTACCCTAAGAATTTTACTGTTTTAGTGTTTTTATTTAGACTTTTATGTATCCTAAGGATATAAAATGCTATATTTATTTTAAAAGAAATTTCAAGTTATAATACAAATTTCAGTAAAATTCTAGACAAGCTGCTTTTTGGTATCTTTAAAAGGAGTATGGTTAGGAAAATGAAAATTTCCAGTAATGAATCCTGGACCAAAAACATAGACTACCCCAGAAAGGTACTGACAAGCTAGTTAACCCTCTTCTAGCTAGAGTTAGAGTTCTTCTAAGCTAGAGTTAACCCTCTTCTGATTTCTAAGTCTTAGAAATTTGCCAAGGCTTCTTGACAGACCTATTGGAATTTTGACAAAACAACAATATATGCTACCTTAATTATCAGTTTCTTTTTCTCTTATTTTAGTTTTGAAAATGCAGTTCCTATTATTTGAGTAGAAAAGCCATATAAATGATTTCTTTTTCTAAATTTAGGTGTAGGCCCATTTGTAGATATTTGAAATGTCATAAATTTGGATTGAGCAAAGTTGTGAAGCTGAAAACAATCTTCTTGTACTTTATTTAAGCAGAAGATCTAGCATGCAAGGTTCCACTTTTATTACACTAAAATTTTTAAAGGTCATCAAAGGTCAGGGCCCTCTGGAGGGAGAAGAAGTGGTGGTTGGTACTTTGGTTAATTTATAGGTGGCTCTATAATTTAGCTAGGATGAAATTGAGAACATCATTTGATGTCTCTTTCATAATTCAATCATCACTTCTTTTGCAAACTGCATCTTAAGCCCTTGAAGGGGTGAAAAGGTAATTTAGGTACTAGTACACTATGTGGGCCTAGTGCACTATGTGCTAGTACTAGTGCACTGTATGCTATCAACTTTATCAAGGAAACCAGTCACAAAACCTGTCAAATGGGCTATTTGCAAGAGACTGCTATACATAAATGATTGCAAATCTGTGGTTGCCCAATGAGTTACAAAATTTAAACAATTGTTTTTTGGAGTTTAGAGGGGGGGAGGGGTACCTAGGTTAGGTTATGTATTTAATATATGCTATGCATTATCCCCCACCCTGTAATGTGCAAATATATAGCCCCAATTTGTGTCTAAACTATTATATTCATCATATTTTATTTTACTAGCATTAACCAAACTTGACTTCTTTGCATTAACCACATAATACCATAATTTATATGAATTATGAAAAAGCATAAAAAAGGCAGTAAAATTCTACTTTTGGCTTTCTTGGAAAGGGGTTAGGTTAAGAAAATGAAACTTTCAGGGATGGGTCTAAAGGCTAAAGAACGTTTTGGGAAGGTATTTTGAAGTACCTACATCCACTCCTTTTCTCTCTAAGAGGGTCCTGAAATTTGCCTACATGACAGGTCTATACCTATTGAGATTTTGACAAAACAATATTTTACCTTAATTTCTAGTTATCAGTTTTTTTTTCTCTGGCTTTAGTTCTGAAAATACAATTCCTGTTATTTGAGTAGCCATGTTTATAACACACAGATTTTTAAAGGTCATCAAAGGTGAGGACCCTCTAGAGGAAGGAGGGTAAATCTGCAGGTGGCGCTATAATTTAGCTAGGATGAAAGTGAATACATCATTTGATACCTTTTTTTATGCTCTGTCATAATTCAATAATCACCTCTGTCACAAATTGCATCTTGAGCCCTTAAAGGGGCCCCAAAAGCATTTTAAATGAATTAGGATAGCACAAAAAAGCATCAAATATTGTTTTCCCTTTCATCCTAGCTAAATTATATGGTCCACAGCAAAGTTACCATGAAATTTAACAACCCTCACCCCCCTAATGTGCAAATATATACTCTGAATTGAAATATACCCTGAATTGTCAACAGCAATGTTTCAAATTGCAATATTTGGTAAATATTTACCAAAGCATATTATTGACTTATGAATAAAGTGAATATACCACTAGATGCTTCTTTTTATGCTCTTTACAAATATATAAATCATTTTTGTTGGAAATGAACTTTAGCAGCCACACCTATATATACTGGTTCAGGCACATTAGGGGGATGTATTAGTATATATTTGCACATTAGGGGGATGGGGGAAAGTTTAAACTTACCTCTCATTTACATCAGAAGTAAAATTTACCCCCACTCCCCTAATGTGCAAATATATACCATGAATTGTATAAATAGGGGTGGGAGTAAAACTCATCTCCAACAAAATGATTATTATATTTGTAAAGAGCATAAAAAAAAGCATTGAGTAGTATATTCACTTTATTTGTAACTCAATAATATGATTTGGTAAATATTTACCCAAAATTCAGCACTACTTTTGTCAATGGCATTTGAAAATTTGAAATGTTAGGAAATGGTTTATATTTGTGTTGTATAATAAATGCAGTTTGAACTGTTATAAAGAAGTATTTTTGGAATATATTACTCTAGAGCAACTTATTTATAAACTAGAGATGTTTTTAACAACTTTTCAATAACTTAACTACTGTTGATAACTTCTTTATGAGGTTATAAAAATTTTGGGCCTGTTTAAGGGCTCAAGATGCAATTTGCAACAGAAGCAATTATAGAATTGTGAAAGAGCAGAAAAAAGGCATCAAATGATGTTTTCACTTTCTGTTTTCGCTAAATGGTAAAGTTTTACCAAATCATATTATTGAGTTAGGACTAAAGTGAATACACCATTCAATGCCTTTTTTTATGCTGATTACAAATATAATAATCATTTATATTTGAAATTAATTTAAGCCCCCCCCCCTGTATATGCCAATTCAGGGTTGGGTTAAGTATATATAGGGGGGGGGCTGAAATTCATTTCCAATATAAATGATTATTATATCCATAATCAGCATAAAAAAAGGCATCAGTTGGTGTATTCACTTTAGTCCTAGGCCCTAACTCAATAATATGATTTGGTAGAACTTTACCAGCTAAATTAGGCCTATAGTGCCACCTGCAAATTTACCAGAAGGAGTGGAGGTAGGTAATTGAAAATACCTTCTCAGGACACACTTTGGTAAATTTATACCAAAACATATTATTGACTTACTAAGAAAGTAAACCACTTAATGCCTTTTTTTATGCTCTTTCATAATTATTTTTGTTGGATATGAATTTTAAACCCACCCCTATATATTTATATATACCAATTCAGTGTATATATTTGCACATTAGAGGGGTGGGGGTATATTTTATTTCTGGTGTAAATGGGAGGTAAATTTAAACTTTACCTCCACCCCCCTAATGTGCAAATATATACCCTGAATCAGTAGCCTATATAGGCTAGGAAAGGGGGTAAAATACATTTTTGACAAAAATGATTTTTACATTTGGAAAGAGCATAAAAAAAAGGCATTGAGTGGTAGGCTATGTTTACTTTATTCATAAGTCAATAATATGATTTGGTAAAAATTTACCCATACTTTAGTCTGTAGACCCATCTCTGAAAGTTTTGTTTTCCTAACCCAACCCCTTTCCAAGATAGCCAAAAGTAGCCTAGCTAAAGAAGAATTTTACCATAAAGACATAAAATGATGTTTTCAGTTTCATCCTAGCTAAATTATAGGGACACCTAGAAATTAGGCTAACTGGTAGCCTACTTCAAAATAGGCCTACCTTTCCAGGACATATTTTAGTCTGTAGATCCATCCCTGAAAGACCACTTTCCTAAGTTAATCCGCTTTTCCAAGCTAGCAAAAGCAACTTTTCTCAAATTTTGCTAAATTTATCTTTATTAGGTTAGCAGCCTAGGCTACCTATTTCTACCAGGAAAAAAATTGTGTTTAACCACAAAGTCTTAATGAGCAGCCACATTCAAAAGTATACTTAATGAAAAAGCATATTTAGAAGGTTATACATACTCATTTTAAAAGTTCTGGTCGAGAAAATATTTAGAAAATGTTGTTTAGCAGTTGTTCCAAACGAATTTTCTTCTCTTCTTATTTTTTGACAAAATAATGGCAATTTTATGTCACTTCTTCAATAAACGAAGAATTTCCTAGTAGGCTCAAAGTAAATTCACAAAGAACGGTCCTTCTTTAATTCTTGCATCATGTAGTTATGGGTTTTCGATTGGGCTTCTTAACAGATAATAAAAGAGCCCAAATTAGGTTTCTTTTCAGAAAATAAAATGTATTAACTTCTTCTTTGGTAAAAAGTACTGAGACTCCATGATGCCCAAGTTATGCTCCCACGGCATAACTTACAACGCCTGACCGACCCAGGCCCTAGAGGGTTATGTCGACAACGGAGCTTTTGTTATCGGACCTTTGAACTATTTTTAACAAAATGGCTATCTCAATTTTTATTGGGTAGGTTTGAGGAAAGACGGCGGGAGGCTGGTTGCCCTAAAATCTCTTTTTACTCTTAAAAAGCGAGCTAGAACTTTCGATTTCCAATCAAATGAGCCCTCTCTGAGGTTTATACGAGCATCCCTTCCATAAGAACCATATATACCCCCGAGTTATACTTACGACGGCTATCCCCGTGCCCTGGGAGGTCCGGTCGGTGCCGGAGTTTTAGTTCTCTGACCTTTGAACTATTTTTAACAAAATGGATAACTCAAAATTATTATCTGATGTATTTGGGGAAAAAAGACGGGGGGCTGGTTGCCCTCAAATGTCGTTTTACTCTTAAAAAGTGAACTGGATCTTTCAATTTCCAATCAAATGAGCCCTCTCTAATGTTTATACCAGCATCCCTTCCATAAGAACCATATATCCCCCAACGGCGAAACTTACAACGCCTGCCCCCGACCCCGGGGGGTTATGTCAACCGAAGTTTTTTTTTCTGACCTTTGAACTGTTTTTAACAAAATGGCTATCTAGATTTTTCATCTGATAGATTTGGTAAAAAAAAAGGCGTGGGGGGTAGCTCTGACCACTTTTGACTCTTAAAAGGGAGAATAGAACTTCCGATTTCCAATCGAATGAGTCCCTCCGAAGTTTATGCAACCACGCCTTCCATATGAAGTGCCTCTGAAAAAAACAACATTGCAGCCATATGACCTTTACTATAGGCAACGCTATAGTGTTACCTCTGATTGTTGAACTTGGAAGTTCAAATTCAGATATCCTCAGCAGAAAAATCAGAGGGCTGAGAGGAGATCCCTGGCATAGTATTACCTCAAGTGTTTTGACTGATGAGAGTGACTCATTTACCCAAACCCTGAGAGATCGGTCGATTAGTTACTTCCAAACAAAATAGATAAATGGTTCAGGGAAGTCCATTGAAAGAATTATAGCACATAACTTCTCTTTGGTTAAATTCTCGTATGCATCTTCGAAGTCCACCAATAAGAAGGGCCAGATCAATTAGGTGCTTGGCCGGATTGGAATCTTTTGCGGGACCCCGTCTATATAGTGTGTTACAGGTAATTACTAGGTAAAAAAAAAACAGGTCTTCCTAATTTAACACCTGAGATAATTGAGCACTTGAACAACTTGAACACTTGAACAACAAGCACTTGAACAACCTTACTCGTCCACCCAATCACCTATGACAAAACAGTAATTCCAAACCAATAATCAAATAATTATGTCCAAAATAGAGCAAATTCAACATTAATAAATATAAGCCATTGTCCCAAAACCAAGCCAAAGCACCTCAAGTCTACAAAATTTAATATTCCCAACGTAATCACCACATATCAAGGCTCCTCAGAGGAAAACTCACTTGCTAATACGGGTTTCGGCGCTTAAATATCCTGACACAGGCAAATGAGCGCGCCTGCGAGAGAACCATATGGCATCCTCTTATGTAGTGTCACCTGTGGAATATCTACGAAAAATACAATACCCAAAAATATAAAAATGCCCACAGAAATTTTTCAAAGCTTTATTCACCACCACTCACCTAGAACTGATTCAAAATAAAAACTACCCAAATCTGAAAGAATAACACTTCGGTCAGTTTACCTCCCAAAATTGCATAACAACGACCGTCAACAAATACTCATTCACTTTCATGCAAAAAGTTAAGAACTTATTTTAACCTATCCTTTGTAACTAATCACATGCTTGTGTCGAAACAAACTCTAAATTCAAAACATATAGGGAAGAGAAAAAATACATCCAACAAGTTAAATCAAAATATAGTTCAAAATATCTTTATAATTTCTATTATACTTATTTAAAAGTTCATTATACTGAAAACTAAGTTTTATAAATTGCCAAGCAAGTACATTGGCGGAAAAACCTCTTACGATTAATTTATGGCTAAGTATTAGACTTCTACTTTTAAAATCGTTGTAATTAGTACAAATTCTCGCATATCTAAATAGCAGGGAATAATACGATGAATATTTTATATATGAATGCATATTACTTTTAAGGAATGGTAAATTAACTATTTCAAAATTAAAATCATCTGTTTTATTATATATTCTAAAAACTAAAATTATTATTATGTGAAACATTAATATCTAAATAAGGAAAATGGTCATAATTACCTTTCCCATTGCTGGGTTCCGGATTTAACTCTGGTGGGTATATCTTATTCGAAAACATATATTAAGTTTATAAGCAAAATTCAAATCCAACATATTAGAACATGAACAAACAGCAACAAACATGAACAATGAACAAACAGCTATGCTAAAAGTAACATGAAAGTACAATATATATATATATATATATATATATATATATATATATATATATATATATATATATATATGCGCGCGCGCATATATATACACACGCACACATATATATATATATATACATATATATATATATATATATATATATATATATATATATATATATATATATATATATATATATATATATATATATATATATATATATATATATATATATATATATATATATATATATATATATATATATATATATATATATATATATATATATATATATATATATATATACTACTACTACTACTACTACTACTAACAACTCATCGCAGCACCAAGCTGCCTGAGGCCAACACAGCTACGCACGCTCCTCCTCCACCCCAATCTATTCAAAGCCTCCCTTTTACACCCGCCCAAGAAGTTCCCATTTCCTTTAAGTCTTTCTTTATGACGTCCTCCCACCCCAGACGGGGACGACCTGCTTTCCGTTTAGCCCTAGATGGTTGGCCGAAAAGAACAATCTTCGGCAATCTGTCATCCTTCATCCGCACAACATGCCCTAACCACCTCTACCTTTCTTTCATTATAGACCTAGAAAGCGGTATTGAACCACATTTTTCGTATAGCCTATTGTTTGAAATACTGTCAGTCAGCTGGGTACCCAGAACAATCCTTAAGCAATTTCTCTGGAAAACATCTAGCAAATCTTCATCCGCTTTTCGGAGCGTCCATGCTTCAGAGCCATATTTGACCACTGTCATCACTGTAGCTTCTAAGATTCTAATCTTGGTTTGCAGACTTATCTTCCTATTCTTCCAGACTTTTTTTAACTGTGAAAAAACACACTGAGCCTTGGCTATTCTATTTTTAACATCTTCACTGGTCCCACCATCTTTACTAATGATACTACCAAGGTAAGTGAAGCTTCCCACCTGATCAATCTTTTCATTACCCAACGTCACCTTTTCATCTTCACTTATTCCTAGCCTTAGTGACTTAGTCTTCCTAACATTAATTTTCAAACCAATACTAGCACCCTGAACTCGCAAAACCTCTAAAACTTCATTCATTTTGCTCACACTTTCATCTAGGATGCTTAAATCATCAGCATAATCTAGGTCCAGGAGACTTTTTCCTCCCCATTTGATCCTGTTATCTCTCGTTGCCTTTTCTGGGCTCCTTAAGACAGAGTCCTTCAAAATAATCCCTATAAAGGGGATAGAACCCAACCTTGCTTAACTCCTGATTTAATAGAAAACCAGCTGCTAACCTCATTTCCTACCTTAACCGCAGCAGTGTTATTCTCGTACATAGCACTAATCACTTTAATGTATTTGTCTGGTATACCATACAAGGATAAAACCTTTACTAAAGGTCTTCTATCAACAGAATCGAACGCTTGCTCATAATCTATAAAACTGAGGACCAATGGTGTTTGAAAACTTAGGCACTGCTCAATTATTAACCTAAGAGTGAAAATTTGGTCAACACATCCTCTACCTTTACTAAAACCGCACTGCTCTTCTTTTAAAACTTTGTATACGGCATCTCTCGGTCTAAAAAGTATCATATTACTAATTAATTTGCTACCTACAGAGACCAGACTAATGACTCTATGATTACCACACTCACTTTTATCACCTTTCTTATAAAGTGGCTTAATTAAGGTTTTCCTAAAATCGTTAGGTACTTCCCCTTTTTCAAAAATCATATTCATAATCTTCAATAACTTATATCTAACCTCAGAGACACCATATTTAAGAAACTCATTTACTACCCTATCAGCACCTGGAGCCTTATTATTCTTTAATCCTTTTAGTACTGTTGCTAATTCCTCCTCACAAAACAAATCTTCCGTTACATCCAAGGTATCACAAACTTTTTCATTTTCCTCTATATTTTTTTCTGCAACTCTATCTCGGTTAAGCAAGTTCTCAAAATGTTCAGCCCATCTCGCTTTAGCTTTTTCCTTATCGCTAATTGCCACCCCATTCCTATCTTTAACTGGGACAAGTCCGGATTGACTACTACCTCTCAATTTGTTAACGTGCCAGTACAATATTTTACTATTATGCCGTCTAGCTGCATCTTCTAAATCCTCGGCAATTTTTTCCATGGCCTCCACTTCACACCTCCTTAGTTCATATTTCAATGCTTTCTCCACTTTTTTTACATTCCTTTTGTTTTCATATGATCTATCACTCAGATAATTCTTCTACAAGTCCTTTCTCCTTTCTATTAAACATAAAGCTTTTTCACTAATATTCTTAGCAGCAGTTCTAGCTTTCTTCCCTAAGACACCTTCAGCAACTTCAGAAATTATTTTTCTAAATTTATTCCAACCATCTTCCACATTGTCAAATTTTAAACTCTAAAGTTTAGTATTCAACTGTTCCTGGAAAGTTTCTCTGAAATTCTCATCCTGGAGTCTACCAACATCATAACTTCCCGGGAGGTAGTTACCCTTCCGATATTTCAGCTTTAAATTAACCCTTGGCACTACTAGATGGTGATCTTCACTTTTAACATCAATATACAGCACTCCTATATACCCTAGTATATTGCATTGATCCTGCCAGTCTTCGGTTTACTATAACATAATCAATAAGGTTTGCTGTCTTACCATCACGTGAATACCATGTTAACTTATGAGCCATTTTATGACCAAACACCGTATTGGTTATAACTAGATTGTTATACCTACAAAATTGCAAAAGTCTGTATCCATAACTGTTTTCTTTTCCGACACCGAATTTACCTATGCTAGGATACCATCTATCCTTATTTCTACCAACCTGGGCGTTAAAGTCTCCCAGTAATAACATCATATTTCTACCTGGGACCCTGTCTATTTGCTCCTGTAACTGTAAGTAAAATTCAGCTGAGTCACTAGTATCTAAATCAGTCAGTTCTAGAGGGGTGTATGCTACTAGAACTGATACCTTGAACTATTTAGTCGTAAAATGAGCAGTTAGTATTCTATTAATAATATCTTTCTAGCCTGAGTAAGACTTAGCAGCTTCATTACTCATCATGAGCCCTACCCCTTATTTATGTGCCCCATCCTTCCTGCCTGAGTACAAAAATTCTATATAATCTAATTTCATGCTTCCTACCCCTGAGATATGATTTTCTGAAACTCCTAATAAGTCCAGTTCGAATCATCTGAATTCGTCAGTCAAAATGTCGATACGATCGTCATTTTTTAATGTCGTAACATTCCAAGTTCCAATTTTCTTGTTCTTTAAATCATTGAAATTTTTTTTCGCCTCAGGAAAAGCAATGATCCCGGATACCAGTGCAGGACGGGGATCACATATCTTCTCAAGTCTACACCGAAGTGCTTAAGCCGACTTAGAACCGGACAGCAAGAAGTCCCTGGGACCTCCATGAACGGGGTCTGTGTGCAATCCTAGGCCCTTATTGGTCACAACATGGTTTTCAGCGCTTGGCAATGCTCTTCTCTCAGCAAGAGTCGAAATCCTGCACAGACAGTCTTAAGCCTATTACCTCCAACTCATTATATATTCATGCCTACAAATATTATGCTACTACGGGGAGGCAACCCGTAATAGATAAATCAGCTAGGAAGAGGTTTTTCAGCCCAAAGACGCCCATCAAAACATACCAATCCCAGAAGAATTGTCCATTAGTCAGAATCCCGTGCGAATGCTGTGTCGTTTACTAGGCTATAATTTGCTCGAGGGGCGCTGCTCCTCAAGTGCGAATAGAGTTGACCGTAAGGTCCCCTGTCTTGCAGACGCCCTAAAAAGGTTGAGGAAGCCGTTTGCAGAGGCCGTTGTCCATAGATCTGGATCTTACGCCCTGCCACAGTTATCTTCCTATAGAGAATCCTCCCGTGATGCTGTTCTGTATCAACATGCAATTTAACCCTCTGCTGGGAGAAGGTTTGCAACTCATGGAACTTGCGGACAAACCAGTGGGCCCTTGTGAGTGTACATTTGAGGGGCCTTCTTCCTCCTCCGCCTGTATTTATGACCCCGGGCAAGGGTACCCCAGATTCTATTATAGACCCCCTGGGACAAGGTCCCCCCTTGGTCCGTGCCTCCTATGGAGGTATCCTACATATCTGTAGAGCGTTCCACTATCGCCACCTGGGGACACGCTGAATGGCCTGGGGGAGGCCAGATAAACGGATCGCTTTTGTTTTGCAAAGGCCATAACTCAGTGACATATTTAACCTACTACTTATAAATATACATAACTCACTGACTAGGCCTATATAAGTTATATACAGAAATATATAACTCAGTGACATATTTAACCTACTACTTATAAATATGTGTAACTCACTGAAAAGGCCTATATAAGTTATATACAGAAATATATAACTGAGTAACATATTTAGCCTACTACTTATAAATATGTGTAACTCACTGACTAGGCATATAAGTTATATACAGAAATATATACGGAAGCAAATATATACGGATATGGATATATACGGAATATATACACAATATATATATATATATATATATATATATATATATATATATATATATATATATATATATATATATATATATATATATATATATATATATATATATATATATATATATATATATATATATATATATATATATATATATATATATATATATATATATATATATATATATATATATATATATATATATATATATATATATATATATATATATATATATATATATATATATATATATATATATATATATATATATATATATATATATATATATATATATATATATATATATTTAAAGCCCGATTGTGCTTGGTTATTTTTTCCTGCAAACCATTCCAGTCTCTTTTGGATCAACTTTTCCATTATTTTTCCAAGATCTGGAATCAGAGATATAGGTCTGTAAGAAGAGAATTTTCCAGGAAATTTTAATTTTTCCTAATTGGCTTAATGGTAGCTTGTTTTTAAGCCCTTGGGAAATCCCCTTCCATCCATAGCTCATTATGCAACAAAAGCAAGTTTGGGTGGAACTTTTCCCCTATTCATTTTACCCAAACATATCCTATTTCCCCTTCTCCTGGTGCTAATTTTGTATTTACTGTATCAAGGGTCATCTTTGATTGATTCATGGAGAAATTGCTAATTAGTTCCTTTTTGTGCTGTATTGTTTCATATAATTTGCAGACTAGTGGACGGCCAATTGGTGTTTGAACTTTGTGTTTTTGGTACATGTCGGCAAGAAATTCTGCCTTTTGCTCATCATCTTGAATTGAGAAGCCATCTATATCAAATGTTGGGAATTTTGAATTGATCCTCCTTGCCAACCATTCTATTAATAAGATTTTACACTTGAGCTAGGGGGGTATTCGTGTCTAATTTTTCAAAAAAGGCGAATCTTGTTGGTCCTTTCGCCATTTCTATAGCTTTGTGAGCTTTTGATCATGTTCTTTTCTTCCAGAGCCCCAGTTTTACTGAAAAGGTTTCTTGATTTTTTTTCCTTTACTGCAACTTCTGTGGAACTATTCCACCATATCTTTGGTTTCCTAAAATAAGATCTCAATGGTGGCTAGGACGACTTTCTGGGTACTGCTTTCTCTGCTGCATCTGGAATTTTATAAGTCAAGGCTTGGGTCTTATCATAGAGACTAGGTAGCTTCTCTAATTCTGAGTAGTCTTCTTCCTCCAGAAATTGTTTTGAAGACTGTCCAGTCTGCTATGCGATGTTGGAATTTGTATGTAGCTGGGGTTGAAGTATTTGAAACATCTTCAATTGAAGTGGAATTGGATTAACTAGTCAATAGAATAGTCTATCTTTAAAATCTACGAAAATTAAAGTGAACTTCGACTCTACCTTGGAAATATTAATTTATAATTTATGTACATATTGATTTTCAACTCTTTTAAATGGTGAATTTAAGGGCTTATGACCCTACTTTTCTTTTTCATACAGATTAGGCTAGTCTAGGGTATGTTACAGAACTCAATGGTCGTTAATAACCTTTAGTTACCTGTTGCTATCTTCAGCCCAAATTGGCTAATAGCATCAAATTTGTCCCCTAAAACGCTTAAAATACATAAAAGAGACTAACATAAATTCTCCAACACCAGTTCGTTCTACCGTAAAGTTCTCTAATTAAACTTTGTAAAATTCTAACGCAAGCTCTCCAAAATCAAACTAGCATCTTTAAAAAAAAGTAATGTTAAAAATAAACGTTGCTAAATTGCCTAAATTTTTAACGTTAAAAATGGTAGCCTATATCTTGTAAAATTCCAATTTTGTAACCTAAGGCTTCCATGCAAATCATCGTCAGTATTACCAAATTAGCGTTAGTCAAAGAGGTTCACGAGCACGGATCCAGAGCCTTAATTTGGGAGGGGCGCCAGTGCAGAGAGAAGAAAGAGTAACATCCCACCGTCTACAATTTTTTTTTAAATAATTGAATTAAGGCCGGGTTTGCTATCAACGTAACTTAACGCAACGGGAGATCAACTGGCTCACTTTGTCGCTTGCGCAAGGCATTGGGAACCGTTTTCAAGGACGTGATTGCCACTAAACGTCGATATCCGTTGACCAATCAGAGGTGACCCCAGTCAAAGGGAAGGTTACGCTCTCGTTGCCTGTTGTATTTGGTGAGTTGTAATATTTCCGATTTCTCTTTGATACCATCACGGTGTTGTAAGTTTGCAATATAAGATGAATGGATAATCTAAGTGTCTGGACACCAACATGAAAGGCTCCTATAAAAATAGGACAAAAAAACATAGAAAAATCTTCTCACAAAATAATGTTCGAGAACACACCCATTGTTAAAATGACAAAGTTTGAGGATGAGGGGATTATTTCTAATGTTATTACTGGTACTTTTGGCAAAGGTACTCAAAAGCAAAGAAAAGGGGCAAGGAATAAGAGAAAGCCTAGTCAGTTGGCTGGGGAAAAAAATAAGCTTTGCTGAGGCTGCAAAACTTATCCCAATCAATATGAAAAGCAGACGCGGCAAAAGATTGGCAGAAGATAACAGTGCATTTTGATGCAGTGGATAACTAACTCTGGAGGCAGTTTACTTTTTTGTCGAAAATTTTTCTCCATGATACTAGAAGAGAACTTCATCAGGTTTAGAATATCATGTCGAGAAAAAAGGACAAATGGGTAAATGGGGTAATAAATGGTGCTAGTATACCTAGCTCTAGTAGCAGGAAATTCATCTTCCAAAGAATGTTACTGCTCAAAGAACCTCGTTGAGGTACGCCAGAAAGGGTAGTTAGCCTTATGGTGCCCTACAACAAGTTCCACATGTGAGAAAATAAGTATAACCAGGTCTCATGTCAAGGGAGATGTGAAATGTACTCACTTAACTATTGACATAGACTTGGCGTAAGAAATTGAGAAGCGAATTTTCCGACTCCTGATTGGTATGAGGTGACATATGATTCTTGAATCTCTTTACGGTAGGATGCAAAGCCATTCGGCATTGCCCACGTATCACAGCCATACTTGACTACTGACATTGTCTGTGGTTTTCAATCTTCTTATGTTATTTCTTAGCCCTATTAGTCAAACTTACAATGAACGCAGTCAGATTTTTGCGTTTTAAATTGAGAAAATTGGATACGAAAGCCAAGTGTGGTGTTTGGAGAAAATGGAATATTATTCGTGGATGGTGTTCTGGATGTCAGAGTACGAAGGTTAATAGTCAAATAATAAATGAAACAACAGGTCTCCGCAGTCCATCGTGCCACCAATCAATAAGGTGATTGCCACTGCCATCTGTGGGCCTGCCCACATAAAGATAAGTTTCTTTTTGTCTCTATTTGATGCTAACCAAACTCTAATTTATTGATTTTTTAATATTTGTTGTTATCGTCATGGATCCGGCTAACGTTAAAATCGGAGATTTGTTCCTCGATAAAATTGCGGGTTATCCCCTTTGGCCGGTTCGAATCTTAGAAGTTACTAAGACTAATACCGGAGACAACAAATCTGTGAAAAATTAAGCAAGAAAACGGGTTTTAATTTTGATAAAATAATGAATAAATAACAACAAAATAAACACTTAATTAAAAAACACTCCGAACATTTCGGCCCAGCGTCCGGGAGCCTTTTTCAACGTAAAAAAAGGGAAAAACAGAAAAAGGTTCTCTTAAAAACAATAACATACGTCGAAATAGAACAAACTAAACACACCAAGAGAGAAAAAATAGAAAAGAAGAAAAAAAAAGATACAAATAAATACGTAGGAATCAAACTGACATATTAAAAAAAAACTTTCATGCACTGGCATATTTAACGTAATAAACAAAAGCGAATGTCTATAATGATACCATACGTCTCCTCACAATCAATGTATAAATGGAAATCTATAAAAAATGAAAAATATATTTATACTTGAACAACACAATAAAGGTCACCTCTGGCCCATAACCGTCATCGGTCCATAACAAACATCGGCCCGACCGTCAGGTTCTATTCGTTGCAAGTTTACTTAGTTTTGACGGAAATAAGAAGGAAGCATCAACGAAGAAAATTAAGGGTGTTAATCATGAGTTTGCAGAGCTAAAAAATCATCCTGATGTTTATCGACAGTTTCTAAAAATAAAAAGACAAGATTCAGTAACAGATAGCCTACTCTCAGACCCCACTGCTGATCTCCGTAAACCAGTAGTGGCTACATAGAATGAACTTGCGGCTACAAAACAAAATCTTGCTAAAGAAATCGAGTTAAAAATTAACGAAAAGCTGAAAAAATCGACTTCGCAGACAGTAGCTAATTTTCATGCTGAGTTTCCAGTTGAAACAAATGTTTCTGAAATCTATGATGTAATAGTAGTTTTATCTTAAATTTGAACTGATTGAAAAACATCTAAGAACATGCATGCATATGATTGATTCGTTAAAAAATCGCGTGAATCAGCTTGAGCTCAAGCTGAAGGGAGAAGTTATTCCCTGTTGTTTAATGGCGTGAAGGAAATTCCTTCGCAGAGTGTAGGGACACCAAGAAGCGCGTATTGTATGTCAAGATGGGTCTAACTATTATTAAGGATACAGACATACTTAGTGTTCAGCGATTTAAAGTTGGATCAAATAATGCTCAAAGACCGGACAAAGTTGCCCTGCTCTCGTCCAGTTTCGATCAAAAGAAACAGCTCGCTATGTGTTTGAAGCGAAGAAACAGCTTAGTGGCTCCGGCTAATTTGTAGCCGAGAACCTTACGAAACATAAGCGCGATCTTCTGAGCGCTTCAAGAGATAACTTTGGGAATCGCAGTTTGGGGTCTGATCAAGGTCGTATTTTTGTGCGCGAGGCTGAGAGTGCTCCGATCAGACGTATCTGGTCGATTGATGACCTTTTATAGAGTTTTTTTAATATTTGTGTTATTTTTTTGTAGATTACTTTATCTCACTTATCCTTATCTTTGTTTTCCTTTTTTTCCTCTCCACTATTCCTTATTTCAGATTCAGTTGTTTCGGCTTTTCTTTTTTGTTTTTTGGGGCTATTCCAAGCTGTGGGGGGTGGGTGGTACGTAATAAATCCTAGTTTGATGATAATTTGAATTTGTTTGACCTTAGCTCCGGTGATATCTTCTCCTTGAGTGAACGACTATTTCAGCTTAAAAATAATCAAATTGATGTTCTTAATTTAATAGATTTAATAGATGGTACGTGATGAATCCTAGTTTGATGATAATTTGAATTTGTTTGACCTTAGCTCCGGTGACATCTTCTCCTTGGGTGAACGACTACTTCAGCTTCAAAATAATCAAATTGATGTTCTTAATTTAATAGATAATTCAATAGGTCAGCATAATGAATATACATCAAATCCCCATTCTTTAGCTGTTAGTAAGTATATTTTGAATCCAGATGATGTTTTCAAACGAACTGGTTGTTTTTCTGTGCTTCAGCTAAATGTTCAATGTCTTTGCTCTTCATTTGATGAGTTAAAACAAATAGTACGTAGTGGCCACACCTATTTCATTGGTCTTTGTGAGACATTCTTCGATTTGAAAACTGAATCTCTATTGCATATCTCTGACAGTGGCGGACCCAGGGGGAGAGGGTGTGCGCCCCCCACGCGTAGTGTAATTTATTTAAATAACGCACGTTTGCGTTAATTAAACTTGCTCCTAGTGCAAGTTTATTAGATCAAGATATTTTGCCCCCCTCCCCTAAAAAAATCCTGGATCCACCCCTGCTCCCTTGGTATAAGATGGAATAATTGAACCGTGGTAGGGTGGCTAAAGGTGGCCTTGCTGTTTATGTTTTAGAATATCTTCAGTACTCTATAAGACATGACCTGTCAAGAAATGAAGAAGGGATTTTCAAATCCATGTTTATTGAGATGAAAACCCAAACTAAACCCCTGATAGTTGGTAATATATACCGGTCTGCTAGTTGGTCTGTTCCCACAAAAAATAATAAAAAAACTTTTTGCACAAAATCAGTTTTTCAAAAAAAAGTAAAGAACCACACTAAACCAAAATGAACAAAAATAGAATCAAATAATCTACCAAGCATACAACTACCACAAATCATTATCAATAAATAAATGAAACCCGAAACAAACAGAAATTAAAGTAAGTCAAACTCAAAACGAACAGAAATTAATCTGAGTAGGGTTCTGAACCCTGAAAAAATTCAAATGAATATACTTTAAAAATGTGCATTGTCACTTTAATTGTGACTGTGCCCAATTGTCACTGTGCATTGTGTATTGCCACTAAATATATGGTGATATTTAGTTCTTAAAATCTTAATTAATTTTTGTTTTCTTAAAGTTATAAGTGAAAACATTTAAAATAATTTTTTTTAGTGAAAACATAGCAAGTAATCAATTCTGTTATCAGACAATCTTCTCGGCCCCCTTCTGTCTCTTCAAGTGTTTTGATTGATGGTAAAATCGAAGAGGGTGAGCTAAAAGTGCAAGACGCACTTACTTTGCTAATATCGGGAAAACTATAGCCTCTTCTATAGCTTGAGGAGTGGCGCCCCTCGAGGAAATTATAGCCTAGTAAACGACACAGCATTCGCACGGGATTCTGACTAATGGTGGAATGTTACGACATTAAAAAATGACTATCGTATCGACATTTTGACTGACGAATTCAGACGATTCGAACTGGATTTATTAGGAGTTTCAGAAACTCATATCCTAGGGGTAGGAAGCATGAAATTAGGTGATATAGAATTTGTTTACTCAGGCAGGAAGGATGGGATACATAGACAGGGAGTAGGGCTCATGATGAATAAGCAAGCTGCTAAGTCTTGTTTAGGCTGGGAAGGTATTAATAATAGAACACTAATTGCTCATTTTATGACTAGAAAGTTCAAGGTATCAGTTATAGTAGTATACGCCCCTGCAGAACCGACTGATGGAGATACTAATGACTCAGATTAATTTTACTTACATTTACAGGAGAAAATAGACAAGGTCCCAGGTAGAAATATGATGTTATTGCTGGGAGATTTTGACACCCAGGTCGGTAGAAATAAGGATAGATGGTATCCCAGCCTAGGTAAATTTGGTGTAGGAAAAGAAAACAGTAATGGATACAGACTTTTGCAATTTTCTAGGTAAAACAATCTAGTTATAACCAATTCGGTGTTTGGTCATAAAATGGCTCATAAGCTAACATGCTATTCACGTGATGGTAAGACAGCAAACCTTATTGATTATGTTATAGTAAACCGAAGACTGGCAGGATCAATACAAGATACTAGGGTATATAGGAGTGCTGTTATTGATGTTAAAAGTAAAGATCACCATCTAGTAGTGTCAAGGGTTAATTTAAAGCTGAAATATCGGAAGGGTAATTACCTCCCGAGAAGTTATGATGTTAGTAGACTCCAGGATGATAATTTGAGAGAAACTTTCCAGGAACAGTTGAATACTAAACTTGAGAGTTTAAAATTTGAAAATGTGGAAGATGGTTGGAATAATTTTAGAAAAATGATTTTTGAAGTTGCTGAAGGTGTATTAGGGAAGAAAGCGAGAACTGCAGCTAAGAATATTAGTGAAAAAGCTTTAAGTTTAATAGAAAGGAGAAATGACTTGTACAAGAATTATCTGAGTGATAGATCACATGAAAACAAAAGAAATGTAAAGAAATTGGAGAAAGCATTGAAATATGAACTAAGTAGGTGTGAAGTGGAGGCCATGAATAAAACTGCCGAGGATTTAGAAGATGCAGCTAGACGGCATAATAGTAAAATATTGTACTGGCACGTTAACAAATTGAGAGGTAGTAGTCAATCCGGACTTGTCCCAGTTAAAGATAGGAATGGGGTGGCAATTAGCGATAAGACAAAAGCTAAAGCGAGATGGGCCGAACATTTTGAGAATTTGCTTAACCGTGATAGAGTTGCATGAAAAAATATAGAGGAAACTGAAAAAGTTTGTGATACCTTGGATGTGAAGTAAGATTTGTTTTGTGAGGAGGAATTAGAAACAGTACTACAAGGATTAAAGAATAATAAGGCTCCAGGTGCTGATAGGGTAGTAAATGAGTTTCTTAAGTATGGTGGCTCTGCGGTTAGAAAAAAATTATTGAAGATTATGAATATGATTTTTGAAAAAGGGGAAGTACCTAAAGATTTTAGGAAAACCTTAATTAAGCCACTTTATAAGAAAGGTGATAAAAGTGACTGTAGTAATTATCGAGGCATTAGTCTGGGTAGCAAATTGCTTAGTAATATGATACTTTTTAGACTTAGAGATGCCGTAGACAAGTTTTAAGAGAAAACAGCGCAGTTTCAGAAAAAGTAGAGGATGTGTTGAGCAAATTTTCACTCCTTGGTTAATATAATTGAGAAGTGCCTAAGTTTTCAAACACCTTTGGTTCTCAGTTTTATTGATTATGAGCAAGCGTTCGATTCCGTTGATAGAGGAGCTTTAGTAAAGGTTTTATCCTTGTATGATATACCAGACAAATACATTAAAGTGATTAGAGCTATGTACGAGAATAACACTGCTGCGGTTAAGGTAGGAAATGAGGTTAGCAGCTGGTTTTGTATTAAACCAGGAGTTAAGCAGGGTTGTGTTCTATCCCCCTTTTTATGGATTATTTTGATGGACTTTGTTTTAAGGAGCACAGGAAAGGCAATGGGAGACCACGGAATCAAATGGGGAGGAAAAAGTCTCCTGGACTTGGATTATGCTGATGATTTAAGCATCCTAGATGAAAGTGTGAGCAAAATGAATGAAGTTTTAGAGGTTTTGCGAGTTCAGGGTGCTAGAATTGGTTTGAAAATTAATGTTAGGAAGACTAAGTCACTAAGGCTAGGAATATGTGAAGATGAAAAGGTGACGTTGGGTAATGAAAAGATTGATCAGGTGGGCAGTTTCATTTACCTTGGTAGTATTATTAGTAAAGACGGTGGGAGCAGTGAAGATGTTCAAAATAGAATAGCCAAGGCTCCGGGTGTTTTTTCACAGTTAAAAGAAGTCTGGAAGAATAGGAAGATAAGTCTGCAAACCAAGATTAGAATCTTAGAAGCTACAGTGATGACGGTGGTCAAATATGGCTCTGAAGTATGGACGCTCCGAAAAGCGGATGAAGATGTTCTAGATGTTTTCCAGAGAGATTGCTTAAGGATTGTTCTGGGTACACGGATGACTGACCGTATTTCAAACAACAGGCAATATAAAAAATGTGGTTCAATACTACTCTCTAGGTCTATAATGAAGGAAAAGTTGATTTGGCTAGGGCACGTTTTGCGGATGAAGGAAGACATATTACCAAAGATTTTTCTTTTCAGCCAACTGTCTATGGCTAAAAAGACGACAGATTCCCTTTATCTTAGACAGGAGGAAAACATAAAACAAACTTATAAGGAGATGAGAGCTCTCTGGGCGGATGTAGAAAGGGAGGCTTTGAATAGATTGGGGTGGAGGGGGAGCGTACGTAATTACGTTGGCATCTGACGGTATGGTGTTGCGGTGAGTTGTTAGGAGTAGTAGTAGTATTTTAGGTCTTATCTTGAACCTCCTTGTCTTAAATCAATGGCTTTGGAGCCTATCTATGAAGTTGAAATAGCCAGAATTGTTAATTGTTTGAAGGGTTCTTCATCTTTTGGCCCTGACTGCACTTCTACTAAGGTTGTCAAGTTCATTCTTCCTGTCATTGTTTCTGCTCTTACGAGACTTGTCAATATGTCTTTTAAAAAGGGTGTATTCCCAAGTGCCTTAAGGCGTGCTAGTGTTATTATACTTTTTAAAGCTGGATGACTGAATGACCCTGCTAGTTATCGTTCTATGTCTCTCTTATCAGTGTTTAGTAACATTTTTGAAAAAGCTATGGTTTCTCGACTTCTTGATTTTCTTAATTCTAAACATTTTTTTCATGACTCCCAGTTGGGTTTTAGGGCAAAGAACTCAACTGAGCATGCATGTGTGAATCTTTTGAATTATGTACATACATCTCTTGACTCTGGTCGGATATCTGCAGTTCTTTTTCTCGATGTAAAAAAAGCATTTGATTCAATAATAGGCAGCGCGCGTGCATTGCCTATGTAAAAAACGATGTGGGTACAATTTTTTTTTTGTTTTTTTTTCTCCATACCGGGGCACTTCGTTCCAAACGAGTTGTCGTAGAAACTTCGAAAAAGACTTATTCGATTGGAAATTGGAGTGGCTAGTGCCCTTTTTAATAGTCGAAAGTGATTGGACGGCAACCAGCCCCCCCCCCGCCCATCATTCCCCCAAATACGTCCAATCCAAATTTTGAGATAGCCATTTTTTTCCGCGTAGTTGATTTCTAGATAGAAAATATCTTTTTGAGGAGGAGACTCCCCCACAATCCACGGGTCAAGGGTTTTAAGTTATGCCCTGAGGGCATATAAGGTTTTTATAGAAGGCGTTGTCGTAGAAACTTCAAAAAAGGCTCATTCGATTGGAAATTCAAAGGGCCAGTGCCCTTTTTAATAGTTGAAAGTGATTGGAGGCCAACTAGACCCCAAGCCCCACGCCCACCTTTCCCCCAAACACATCCAATCAAAATTTTGGAATAGCCATTTTGTTCAGCATAGTTGATTTCCAGATAGAAAATATCTTTTTGAGGAGGACACTCCCCCACAACCCTCGGGGCAAGGGTTGTAAGTCATGCATTGGGGGCATATAAGGTTTTTATAGAAGGCGTTGTCGTAGAAACTTCAAAAAAGGCTCATTCGATTGGAAATTCAAAGGACTAGTGTCCTTTTTAATAGTCAAAAGTAATTGGAGAGCAACTAGCCCCCCCCGCGCCCATCATTCCCCCAAACACATCCAATCAAAATTTTGAAATAGCAATTTTGTCCAGCGTAGTTGATTTCCAGACAGAAAATATGTTTTTGAGGAGGACACTTCCCTACAACCCTCGGGGCAAGGGTTTTAATTTATGCCCTGGGGTATATAAGGTTTTTATAGAAGGCGTTGTCCTAGAAAATTCAAGAAAGGCTCATTCGATTGGAAATTCAAAGGGCTAGTACCCTTTTCTAAAAGTCGAAAGTGATTTGAGGGCAACTAGCCCCCCCCACGCCCATCATTCCCCCAAACACATACAATCAAAATTTTGAGATAGCCATTTTGTTCAGCGTAGTTGATTTCCAGATAGAAAACATATTTTTAAGGAGGACACTCCCCCACAACCCTCAGGGCAAGGATTATAAGTTATGCCCTGGGGGCATATAAGGTTTTAATTGAAATCTTTGTCGTAGAAACTTCAATAAAAGCTCATTCGACTGGAAATTAAAAGGGCTAGTGCCCTTTTTAATAGTCGAAAGTGATTGGAGGGCAACTAGCCCCCCCCCCCCCACACCCATCATTCCCCCAACCACATCCAATAAAATTTTGAGATAGTCATTTTGTTCAGGGTAGTTGATTTACAGAAAGAAAACATATTTTTAAGGAGGACACTCACCCACAACCCTCAGGGCAAGGATTATAAGTTATGCCCTGGGGGCATTTAAGGTTTTTATTGAAATCGTTGTCGTAGAAACTTGAAAAATGGCGCATTCGATGTCAAATTCAAAGGACTACTACCTTTTTTAATAGTCAAAAGTGATTTTAGGGCAACTAAGCCCCCTCTTTCGCCCACCTTTTCCCAAAACACATGCAATCAAAGTTTTTAGATAGCCATTTTACTAAACGTAGTTAAAAGTTTTGGAAATTACGTCTTTAAGGATGACAACCCCTCCCCCCACATCCCTCAGGGCAGAGGTTGTAAGTTATGCCCTGGGGGCATATAAAGTTTTTATTGAAAGCTTTGTCGTAGAAACTTCAAAAGGGCTCATTCAATTGGAAATTGAAAGGGCTAGTGCCTTTTTTAATAGTTGAAAGTGATTGGATAGCGACTAAAGTCCCTCTCACGCCCACCATTTCCCCAAACACATCCAATCAAAATTTCTAGATATCCATTTCGTTCAACGTAGTAGAAACGTTTGGAAATTAAGTCTTTTAGAACGGTAACCCCCTCAGAGCCCTCAGTACAAGGGCTGTGAGCTCTGCCTTGGAGACATATAAGGTTTATATAGAAAGTTGTTGTATATGATTTATAGAATATATGTTGGTCTTCCTAAAATCCAATTTTTATATGTTTAACAACTAAATGTTGACTTTAAGATTAAATCAAAATGCACTGTGATAATACTAATTCCCAATAAGGCATCTCAGCAGTATCCCAAGAACGACTGAAGGTATTATGTTCAAACGTTCGGGGCTACTTCTGCTCTTAAAATACAAATGAATGTGCATTGTCAGTTTAATATACATATACTGATATTTAGTAATCAAAATGTTAACATCATTTGATTTATTAAAGTTATAAAAGTAAAAACATTTATATCTTTTCAGTAAAGTGCAAATTTTGTTCTGGCCTTGGGAAGGCATAGGGGTTTTGCGCCCAACTTGTGTTTATTTCTGCTCGTTTTGAGTTTGACTCGGTTAATTATTGTAATTTCTGTTCGTTTTGGGTTTCATTTATTTATCAATGCTGATTTGTGGTAGTTTCACGCTTGGTAGATTATTTGATTTTAGTTTTGCTCATTTTTTGTTTAATGGAGTTCTTTACTTTTCTTTGAAAAACTTATTTTGTGGAAAAAGTTTTTTTTAATTAATAACACACAAGATTCTTCTTTGGAAACTATCCCATATTGGAATACGAGGGAGTACTTATTCTTGTACTTACTCTTTCTATCATATTTATCTGGTCGACTTATCTCGGTTGATCCTCACTTTTCCAACCCATATGAAATAGAGTTTGGTGTTCCACAAGGATCTGTGACTGGGCCAGTACTCTTTTTAATTTATATTAATGAACTTATAAAAGCGGTTAAAAAATCTAAAACCCAAGGCCGTACCCAGAGGGGTGGTTATGAGGGTTTGACCCCCCTCCCACCAAAAAAATGTTTCTCTGACTCGAAAAAAGTTACAAAAATGTATATAAACAAATTTTTTATAGGTTTTTTTAGTTTTTTGTGTACCCCCCCCCCAAAAAAAAAAAAAATTTTGGAGTAAAACCTCCGAAAATAAATTCTGGGTACGGCCTTGCTAAGACCTACCACTTGATGTCGTCTATGTAAACCTGCAACTGTCCCTAATTTTGACATGAGTTCGTCCTTCTCTGATACACTTATAGATATGTGGATGACAGTATTCTTGGAACAGCCGGTAGGACTGAGTCTGATCTCCGTTCAAGCATGATTGCCCTTTTTGAAAGAATTACTCAATATTTTGATGTTAATTATCTTTCCTTAAACGTTGGAAAATCATGTTTTTTTACTTTTTCAAGAGTTTCAAGAACTTTTTCTGGTTTAGATGAAATGCATGTAACAAGGGGTTCCCTAAACAGGTCTAAGGATCAATGCTTTTGATTCCTGGGTGTCTTGCTTAATGAAACTCTCTCCTTCAAGCCTCAGAAGGCTCCAGAAGGATCCTTCTGGATGTCTCCAGAAGTCTCCAGAAATGAAAGTCTCCAGAAGGCTCGGGATCCTTAAAAAATTGAAAGACATTTACCAAGGTCAATTCTTAAACTCCCATTCTACAGCCTTCTTCAGATTTAGGGGTCATATTCTTATATCATTTAGATGCCAACTTTTACATTATCAATAGAGTCAGCTTTAAAACAATATGACAAGTAAAGAACTATGATACAGGATATCAAGCATTCCGTACTGAAACCCTTGCTTGACCTGAGATCGCTCTGTTTTCTGTCTTGTGCTTCTTTTAATTTTTTGAGGTTACATGGCCAGCTTCCTGCTGCCCTAAGTAATAATATATTTGTTAGTTCCGAGCAATCGACTTATTCGAGCAAGAGAAAATAAAGTACTTTCATTATAATTCAGTATGAGTCATCACAAGAGATTGCTGAAATTTAAGTCATTGATTCTGCAAATATGTGTAGAGCAAATTTAATTGAGGGACCTGATAGATTTGAGTGGCCCGCGTCACAATGAGCCACACCCCAAGCGCCAATATTCTTTAAGTGTCCTAATAATTTTTAGTTAGTCTGTATTGAGAGCCCACATTGAGACCCCGTTTGGTGAGTCTGTTTTTTTCAGAGTTTATATATGTGTTTTTTTTTAACTTCTTTTGGACGATTACAAGTAGTCTATTTTCGAAAGCTGTGTAGACTGTTTTTCCATGAACCTAGACAGGGTAGGAAAAGAGTTGCGAGAAATACCATCATTATCATATCTACAGGGGGGGGGGGGTCCGTTTACCCTCCAAGGAGATAGCTAGAGATTTTAGTGATGACCCGGGTTGGGTGCACCCTCTGCCTTAGAGTTTGGCCGTCTGACCGTTCGATCACGTTATCATACCCTAGAGCAGGGTATATTGTAAATTGGGTATTAACGTTCCCCGAATATTTACTCAACCATTGTGGTAAGCACGGGCATCCCATTATAATATTTGGCGCCAGCGGGGCTTCCCCTGCAGTAAGTGGTGTAGCACCATTTTTGCGCTAATATCTGGTGACACCCGTAGCTACCAATATAATACTGGTGGCAGTCGTGGCTTACCACTATAATACTTATACTCCGTCAATAAGGTCTGGCGTTAACCCTCCGATAGCCTGCAATATGATTTGGAACACTCTCCCAGAGTCCACCATTCGTTTGGTATCTTCTAATAGTATGTTAGATTTTCTTGCAAATAATTAATTTTTTTTCTCGGTTCTTCGATGAGTTGACGTCTCTGAATTGGTTCTGTAATTTATTTGTGTGGGTTGATTTATGTATTATTCCCTTACCTAGCTTGGATTTTTTTTTTTGGTTTGGTGATGTGAATTTGTTATTTTAAAAATGTTTGATAAATGCATTTGTTTAATTTTTTTAGTTTTGTTTCTCCTCTGTTTTTTCCTGCTCACAGAGCCTTACGGGGGTGAATATATTGAAGCATTTGCTATTTTTATGTTTAATTTACCGTTGATTTTGGTATCCATTGAAGCAAATAGCAGGTATATAACTTTCATAAAATGTGATACTTCGATTTGCTATTGATATTCGACTTGATATTAGATGACATAATTATTTATGTAGAATTGATAAATTTTCGAGACTTTTAGAATGTGCATTTATAAACTAGTATTTCTCAAATTGACGTCAAATCATAAAGTCACATCATATAAAGTCATATATAAAGTCACATCAGGTTAGAAGTCACATTATTGTTATAAATGAAACTCAGAGAGGAGAGAAAGTAACAAAATGAAAAATAAAATCCGAAAGGGTGAAAAAACGAGGATTTTGTCAGCCAGCGAACCATTAATATTAAAAAATATAACAAAATATTTTGATACTGACCTCTGCAACGTGGTCCTCTTTGATAAACAAAAAAAAAAAAAAACGAAAATCTAACCTTTCGAAGTTTAATGTACAAAGACAAAACAGATACTGAATAAAAAACCAGGCAGGAATCAATGAAAATGAATTTACCAAGATGAATGGGCAAAGATCTTTCGTCTTGCAATAGTTTTAGCTGGTCTAGAATTTCAGTTTTCATTTGATATGCAAAAAGGTTTTTCTAAGTTTCTTGAGCTGAAAATATTGAATGAGTTCTTCAAGATTAAAATTTCGTATATTGAGCTTAATGAAATATCTCCAGTATCTCTATTTATTGCTAAATTTTGGTTCATATATTTTTTTATCTCAATTACCTCTTTAAAAGTTTGTGGTACGCCATTTGCAGTTGATATTAAGGTTGCCTCGTCACAAAGAACTAGATGGATCGGATTTACGAAAATATGTGAAGCCAATGCCGAATCAAAGTTATCATTGTTATTTTTAATCTCAGGGACTTATCTTTTGAAGTTGTGTGCTCAGGCAAATGTTCACCTAGTTGTTGATGGGTCCTACCAATGTAAAATTTTTCACAAGAACACGGTATTCTGTAAACGCCACTACCCAGTACAGTGTCAGTTTTATCCTTTCCTGAGTTGAAGGAGTGTTCAACTTTTTGTTGGGTTTTGAAAGAAACAGAAAGATTATGTTTTTTAAAAATTTTTCCATGTTTATCACTAGGTTTCGGGATGTATGGTAAAGCGTAGAAAGTTTTTTTCTCAATTACCAGTGTAACTGAATCAAGGGGGACAAGCTCCATATTTTGTTCTTTTATCTTTTTTAAGAATGTATTTGCATTATTGTTATATAAGCGAAAAATAATTTCCCTTGGTAAATCTATTATTTTGTCAGCGTATAGATTTCCTTTTTTCAGTTTTTGCTTATATTGATTTTGTTGTTGTTGTGTCCCCCTTTTATCCCTGGCCATGGAGCTTTTCAAGGGTTAATAAGAGTATCGTATTTCAAATCTGTATTTATTGGTGAATAAACAATAAAGCTCGAAATTAAAGATTGTTTTCAGTAAAGCGCAAATGACATTTTGGTCTTTGAAAGGTTTAGTGGGCTTTAGCCCTACTTCTGTCTGTGGTAGTTTCGGTTCTCTTTAAGCTTAACTCGGTTGTTTATTATAATTTATGCTCGTTTAGGGTTTAATTTTTTGCCTTATAGTGATTTATGCTCGTTTTAAGCTTTAACTATTATGTGATTTATGCTCGTTTTAATCTTTAACTATTACGTGATTTATGCTCGTTTTAATCTTTAACTATTATGTGATTTATGCTCGTTTTAAGATTTAACTATTATGTGATTTATGCTCGTTTTAAGCTTTAACTATTATATGATTTATGCTCGTTTTAAGCTTTAACTGTTATGTGATTTATGCTCGTATTAAGCTTTACCTATTATGTGATTTATGCTCGTTTTATGCTTTAACTATTATGCGACTTATGCTCGTTTTAAGCTTTAACTATTATGTGACTTATGCTCGTTTTAAGCTCTAACTAATATGTGATTTTATTTCTGCTCGTATTCGGTTTAAGGTATATCTTTATTTTTCTTTGAAAAACCTTCTCTTGTGGAAAAGTCTTTTAAAATTAAGAAATCATCTTCAAATGAGAATTAGATTTAGAATTCGGTTTCTCCCATTGGTCTCTTAAACTGCTTGAGAGAAAACACACAATCTACAATTGTTTCCAACCTGGTCTAGAACACTCGGTGTCTCAGTTTAAAAAACCAAGGTTTGATACTTCTCAATATCTTGAACCTTAAATCTCATCTTGGCAATACATGGTTTAAAGCTATCATTTATGCCGATAAAAGATGACAAGGAAAATAAGGAATTTCAGAAAAATATTCAGTTTAAACTGTAATACCTAGTGTTCCATTTTCAAAACAGGACGACTTAGTCTTTCCTGTCTCCCCATCTCATCTACGGTTTGCTAGGTGCATCCCCATTCTCACCGTAGTCACACATGTTTTATCCTTTAGACAGAGTGGTATGGCCTTTCCCTTCTCCCCAACTCCAACGTTTTGCCAAGCCTACCCTAATTTTCATGGAAGTTACCTCTCGGGAAAGTAGTTTACTGATATTTCCGAAGTCTTGCTCTACAAGAACGTCTACTGCAAGAGTAGGCACTAGGCCTGCTTTTATCTTTATGTGGTACTGCTTTTTTTTGCCACTTCTATTCTAATCGAAGCTTACGAGCAAAGGCGTTCATCTCCATAATAACATTATGTTGTAACTGTATCGAAATGGTCAATCTCCGTTTTATTGATGATATGAGTCCGCACGTAAATTTGATTACTGAACGAATCAATGGTCATTTCTACCAAATTTCCATTTAATTTACCGTGTATCTTGTGTGATTTCGAAGACACATAAGTTTATTTATTATTATGGGATTAATTAAAAAAACTTTTTCCACAAAATAAGTTTTTAAAGAAAATTAAATAACTCAATTAAACCAAAAATAAGCAAATAAAATCAAATAATCTACCAGGCGTGAAACTACAACAAATCAGCATCGATAAATCAATGAAACCCAAAACGAACAGAAATTACAAAAAATAACCGAGTCAAACTCAAAACGAGCAGACATTAACATGAGAAGGGCTGAAAATCTCTATGCCTTCCCAAGGCTAGAACATAATTTGCACTTTACTGAAAAAAGTATAAATGTTTTTACTTTTATAACTTTAATAAATCAAATAATAATACCATTTTGATTACTAAATATTAGTATATGTATATTAAACTGACAATGCATATTCATTTGTATTTTTACAGCGGTATATATACTTGTATTTTATAGTGGGAATTATACTAGTTTTTTTAGCTTCTGTATTTTATCTATTATATCCATCGCTGAAAATCAATTTTATCTTTTGGAGTTTCAGGGATTAGACGGTTTCGTTTACACAATATTAGCTAGGAGTTTATTAAACTCATTGTCCGTCTGTTCAGGTGGCTAATCCAGAAGAAAATCAAGGTTCTTCCACGAGCGTGTACTTGTTTTTAAAAACAGCTAGCAGTGGCATGACTAACTATTGCAAAATGTCAGAGAGAATCCGTGGAATAGCTCTGGATTTAATGAGATTGTATTTATCTGAAAGAAGTTTTAAAGTCCAAGTTTGTGAAGAATCATCTCATATTTTCCCGTTAGAAAATATAGGGGTACCGCAGGGATCTGTACTGGGACCGATACTTTTTTTGATTTATGTAAATGATTTTCCAAATTGCATACCTTCAGGTGATGAGTTAGCAATATTGTTTGCGGATGATACAGCAATTAGTTTGAGGGCGGGCAACGAGGAGGACCTACAATTGTCCTTGGAGACTGCTGCTTTGAATGTTTGCTCTTAGTTTCATGCTAACCTATTAATACCTAATTTAGAGAAGTCGGAATTTATTATTTTTGGGAGAAGATCGAAGACAGTGAGGAGTTTGTCATTTCAAAGTATTAATATTGGACTTTCCACCATAAGAAGATTGGAGGTATTTAGGTATTTAGGTATTTATATTGATTCAACTCTGTCGTTTAAGGCGCATATTAGTAAACTTAAATCAACAGTGTCCAGGAATCTCGGTTGTTTGCATAGATTAAAGTTTCTGTTTCCATACCAAATCATGAGAACTTTATATTTTTATTAATTGATTGTTATTTCCAGTATTGTCCGAGCGTTTGGATGCTGACTTTCCCTTCACATTTACGAGGACTCCAAATCGTTCAAAATAAATCAATAAGAATTCTGGACCATTTTTTAGCACACTCTAGGAAGACAGAGGAATTATCTGAAATTAAAACATCTTTTCTATTTCTTGATATTCTGGATTTACAACAAATTTTGCACCTTAATTTGGGCATATAGTTTTTGAAAATCCAATATAGAGATCATTTTTTCAATAGTATGAAACTTTTGGTTGAAAATAAACATAGCCATTTATCAAGAGCTAGGATTAAGTTTATTTTCTCGTTTGTTAAAATTGAGAGATCCAGACTAAGTTTAAGATATCAACTTCCTCATATTGCGAATAAATATAAGTTATTTGAATTAGTAAGTGAATCACCATCACTTTACATATATAAAAAGAATTTGAAAAAGATGGTCCTTTCAGCTTACAGTAGCGGAGATTGATTGTATTATTGATTTATTTATAAATTGAAGTAAATCCTATCCCTATCTCCGTGAGTCGATACTTAAGTTATGTATTTTTGTTTGTTTGTTGTTTTTTTTCTCATTTCTTCTTTAAATTTATTTTAAATTTTGTTATGTTCTTATCAAATTTTCTTTTCTTTCTGAAGCTATGTTAGCGGGAAGTGTAATTTTTTTTCCCTATTGTTTGATAAAGGAGACATTACGAGATTCCTCTCTTCTCCTTTGTACAAAATTTATGTATATGTTTTTGTTAAATAAAGTCAAGTCAAGTCCTTAGCTACTAATTTGCTCAATAACATTAACTGTCCTTCCTTATTTCTTCCTATTGCTAAGCAAAAATTAAAATCAGCTAAAATGTAATAGAGGTTCGAAATGTCAACAAATATATTAGATTTTTTCAATAAGAATTTTTTATTTCAAGAAGAGGAAGAACAAAAAATCATATCTGAAATTTTTTTAGATCTGATTCAAGCATTCCTCCTTTTTTTACGTCTTCATAAGCAATATTTGCAAGAGCAAGTGAAAATGTTGCTACAAATGTTAAAATCACTCTCAAACTTTTAAACCAAGGTGCATAACCAGGCGCAAATAAATCATTGAAAAGAGATAAAGTTAAACCTAGAATAATCATTGACGTTTTTATATCAATACTAGGTGACAGGGTAAGAGAAAGCCAAGCAAGAAGAGGGAGTGTTACACTATACCCTAAAGATGCCCAAGTTGGTGTTAAACCACTATCTTTAACAACCGCCACTCCCCATCTAGCACCTCCAAGGAAAGATAATATAGTAGCTCCATATACAACTTGACTTTCATGGATTTGAGGCACATAGTATCCAGTGAGTAACATTGCCACTGGAGGCACAACAAAAGGTATTAGGCCCCCAGCACCCAGCCAAAGTGCAGGTTTTGGTGCCTCCTTCAAAGCTTTTATGTCCATAAGAGGTCTGCGTCCACCTCCTCCAGGAGAAAGTTTCTCACTCTCTCCTCCTCGTTTCTCCTCCTTTTTGCTGGTTGGTTGATTGGGACTTCTTTCAGACCACCGTTTGTGGCAGGCTGAAGTGCTGATAAAGTGTGCATATACTTTCCTTAGTGGAGAAACCACTGTCTTTATAGGTGTTATTGCTTTGAACATACCTGCTACACAAGGCATTTCAACTGAGACCTAAAATAAAAGATAAACTTACAATTATGATTTAGTTAGTAATGATTAAACATGGTTAAATATGATTATTTCATATTTTTAACTAGTATTAAATATGATTTAAGTACTAATAAATATGAAATTAAATAGTATTGAATATGATTCAATAATTACTCTATTACATTAGCTACTAGTTATTGCTTTGTTCATTCCCCAGTTTACATGAGTAGGACATATCTTTGATTTTCTGGATTATTTAACAAAGCTAGTTTAATTTCTCATGACAAAGGTATTGTCCAACACTACAGGGAAGCAGCTAAAATTTTTAAATACCAACATTTAGGTCTAGCTTTAAACAGAGATTCCGGTGATTTAAGAATAAACGAGTCATATTTCGGTTTTCTCAAAAGAAAAGCCGATACTTTAGTAATCCCTGAAACAAACCTTAAACCACTTTCCCAGTCATATAATCAAACACGTGAACAACCCCTTAGGTCTCAAAGGGCGTCTTCAAGAAATGCAATAATTAAAATCCGAAATCAGATGACATAGTTCTCCAACTTATTTAATTACTGGTTCGTTTTGTTTTTGAGTGAATAAGTGTTTTCTTTTTCATTTCTCAGTTGTTCGCTAGTACCCGTCGATGGCAATTCATAATTTTTTAGATTTTGTGCAAATCGCGGATATTGGCGAATGACTCGTTCTATGGTTGTTGGATGTTTGGTTTTAATTCTTATAATATTTTGGCTTCTAGTGAATTTAATTCATCTTTTAATTTTTTGTTTTTTTCACTGTTTTTTTTTTTACATTGACTTTCCGCGTTTGTTTTGCTGGTTTTTTCTTCGACACTTTTCTTGAATATATTATTCCGTTTCGTGCTGAAAAAGAGAGGCGGTTGTCGTCTCGAAATATTCACTTTGTTTGCTTATTCAGTATTCTTTTTTGGCCTTAAAAACCCCATTTTTGATCGTTTCCTTTTCTTACATTATGGCAGGCCAACGTGGTTTAAGAAATTATCATAATTTCCTCTGCATCATTATAGCTTTGTTTGGCCTGAATTTGTTTTATTTTTTTTTACTCCCAAACACAATTGCTTGTTTTTTTTGGTGTTTTCTTCCAAACTAAATTCCTCTAAAAATTTCATTCTAGCAAGTATTGCATTTTGTAAGATAAAAAAGTATTTTGTACTAAAAAAATGGCTATCACAAGCTTGTACAACTAAACTTGTATTTCATTTCAAGATTAAAAAGCAAAATAAAAAAGTAAGAGAGTTTGATCTAAAAACGAAGAGCAATATCAAATTTATTCCCCTCCTGAAAAAGAAGATAGTTGGTTATAAACATATTAAATCTATAAAAGAGGTTACCAAAAGTATTATCTAAATTAAAAGATACAAAGAGTTAAATATGACCAAAGATAAATACTAAAACATGAAAAAAAAAATGGTAGGCCATATACTGAATGCTAAAAAACATAAGAACAACTTGCAAATGTAGACAAATGAAGAGACAATGAAGAGACAAACCAATTCCATTTTTATTTCTTGTTTTTTTATTTCTGTTATTTCTGTTTTCTTTTTTTTCTTTCTTTGTTTTCTGTTTAAAGAAGAAAAGGAGTAGTGCATCTTTGTCCCTTTAAACATGTAGAAGCTAATTTAGGATATCTTTCCTCAAGTATTTTTCTCTGTAAGATCAATCAATCAATCAATTTATTTGAAAGAAACACAGAGAAAATTACAGAACTTAAGACTCCAGCAAAGGCTCTTTGGCCTGTGAGAGTGGGACACTAAACATAACATTAAACAATAGCACTAAAATCAAACAGAAGGATAAGAACAAAAAAAAACTAAACAACACCAAAAACTACCACGCCATTCAAAATAAATGAAATAAACAAATTGAAAAGGAAAGATAGAGGGGAAAAAAGAAGAGAGGAGAGAACTAACTGTCTGGGCATAAGAGTGGTTGGTTAGCTGTTTTTTAAATTGTCCATAAGAATGACATAGCCAAATTTAAACTGGTAGGGAATACCAGAAGGAGATACAACATAAAACTGGATTGAAATCCGATCTTATGGTTTTGGTTTTATGAATGAAAATATCCATGTTATTTCTGAGAGAAAAAGAAACACAAGATTCATTGCGTAACTCAGAATTTAAAAGATATAATTGTTTGAAGAAATTAGAGAGGAGTCCATGAAAATCCTTGAAGATAAAACAAGAGGAAAGAAAAATGTAGGTGGATTGACCATCCATTAAATTTATGCTGAGCTCGTCTGTCACCTCAGACACTAACTTAATTTCTTTGTTGTATATTTGGAAAACAGGAAGGGTAAAAGAAGAGAATGTTGATAGCCATTCTGTAGGACAATAGTATATATTAGGTTGAATGAGAGAGTTAAAGAGGATCTTTATTAATGAACTAGGGAAGCAATGACGAAGCTTCTGGAGAACTCCTCGGTTGTCCAGAAAATAAGCTAGAAGCCTGAGTTGTCATGATGATGCCAAAACAGACCCACAAGTCACTCCAAAATGGACTCTATTTTCCTGAGAATATTAACTCCAAGGTTTTTGGGAACAAATGCTGAACTGTCAGTCATTGTATAGGCTACTACAAATGAAGCCACTGATGAAGGAAAAGATGAGTCTTATAGATTACCTGAAGCCATAGCCAAAAATAAACCAAGACCATGATGCTGTTCACTTCTTTGGAGACTTAAACGCTAAAGGAGGAAACAACCAATCCTTCAATCAACAAGTTCTTAGCCAACATGGTCTGGGTCAACAAAACAAAAATCGAGAGCTTCTAATTGATTTTACCCTAATGAATAGGTAAATTAAAATAATAGGTAAATGAAAATTGTAGTTGGCGCTTCTCTGTTTCCTCAGAGATATGAGGAAAATCTCTTGGACACTGCCAGATGGAAGGTCCAAAAATCAGATTAATCACTGACTCATAAGCAGAAAATGGCGGTCAAGCCAACAAGATGTTTGGGTTTATAGAGGAGCTAATGGGTAAGATCATACCCTTACAATAATCAAGCCCTATCTAAAATCAACGAAGATATGCAACAAAAGGACAGTCACCAACGGCGTTTCCACTTATGTTTTTAAACAATCTGTAAAATCTTGACAATTTTGGGGACAAAATCGGGATATCAAACAGTTCGTGGTAACGAACTGTAAGGAAGGAGCGACCCGGCTCAATGGTAACCTAAACGATAAAAAACGGAATTTTGATACCAATAGATAAAATCAAAAGAATCAAATTTTAATGCTGATTTCAAATATATAAGTTTCATCAAGTTTAGTCTTACCCATCAAAAGTTACGCACCTGAGAAAATTTAGCTGATTTTAGAAAAAAGGGAGAAAGTCCCCCTAAAAATTATAGAACCTTAATGAAAATTACACCATCATATTTAGCGCATAAGAGAACACTTCTGTAGAGGTTTCAAGCACCTATCTACAAAAATGTGGAATTTCGCATTTTTTGCCAGAAGAAAGATCACAGATGTGTGTTTATTTGTTTTTTTCCCCCCCTGGGGTGATCGTATCGACCCAGTCGTCCTAGAATATCGTGAGAGGGCTCATTGGAACGGAAATTAAAAGTTCTAGTGCCCTTTTTAAACGACCAAAAAAAATGGAGGGCAACTAGACCCCCTCCCATGCTCATTTGTTCCCCAAAGTCACCCGATCATAATATTGAGATAGCCATTTTGCTCAGCGTGGTCGAAAATATGATAACTATGTCTTTTAGAATGACTTAATCCCCCGAAGTCCCCAGAGGGAGGGCTGAAAGTTATGAACTTTACCCAATGTTAACATATAGCATTGGTAATTGGGAAGTATACAGACGTTTTCAGGAGGGATTTTTTCTGGTAGGTGGGGGGAGGGTCTGGGGTTATATGGGAGGATCTTTCCATGAAGAAAGTTTTCATGGGGGAAGGGACACTGCTATGAAGGGGGCGCTGGATTTCCCATCATTATTAAAGAAAAAGATCAGAAATTAAATTAAAAAAAAACAATTTTTTTAACTGAAAGTAAGGAGCAACATCAAAACTTAAAACGAATAAAAAATATTACCTATATGATTGGGTTCGCCCCTTAGTCAATACCTCGATCTTTAAACCAAAGATTGTTTAGTACTTTCATAAGAGCTATTTATTCTAATTAATGGCCTTTGTGATTAAGGGGTCATTTTTATAGAACTGGAACAAAATTCAAACTTTAGCGTAAAGAGCGAGGTTTTGACTAGGGGGCGAACCCCCTAGTATAAGTATTAAAAATCTATACATATTGAAGTTCGTTACGTAAGTTAGTTCGTAAGTTACGTATATTTATTACTAATAAAAACGTTCGTAAATAAAATTAAACAGGTTTTGAGAAACCCACTTAACCAAATAAAAGTAAAATTAATATGTAAATTTTGTTTTAATCATTCATGTACAGGGAGCCAAAATCAAAACCTACATTAATTCAAAAACGTTCAAAAATTAAATATAAAAAAACAAGTTTTTTTAACTGAAAGTAAGGAACGACGTTAAAACTTAAAACAAACATAAATTATTCCGTATATGAAAGGGGCTATCCCCTCCTCAACGCCTCGCTCTTTACGCTAAAGTTTGACTTTCTCACAGCTATACTTTTTTTAAACAATAAAAAACTTTAGCGTAAAGAGCGAGGCGTTGAGGAGGGGATAGCCCCTTTCATATACGGAATAATTTCTGTTCGTTTTAAGTTTTAACGTCATTCCTTACTTTCAGTAAAAAAAAAACTTGTTTTTTTTTATTTAATGGCTCTCAGGATTCGGGAGATAGATCTCATGATTCGGTAGAACTTTCAGTAATTTTTTTTTTATTTTGTATTAAGTTTTTTGAGGTGTTCGAGCAATTTGCAAATAAAGTATCACATTCTACAAGTTCAGAGTGCAGATTTACTGGAGCCAGCTGCAATTCCGGAAAGAAAATTTGTTGATCAGCTTTGTCAAACATGACAAAAGGAAGCAGCTAGAAGCTTGAAATGTATTTAATTTTGAAACTAAGTGCAGTCATATTTCATTCAGACTCTAAAGCTGTTTAATTAAGACATTCTTCTTCATCCACCCCTACTTTTCTCGCCCTTTCAGGCTCCAACATTGAGTCTGGGTTAAGCGGATATTTTCTTTTACCACCATCCCCAGAGTTATTCACAAATGATAAAGAGAAAACGAAAAGCCACAGCTCATTAGTATTCACAATAACTGAAAAAAGTACAAAAATAGCAAAACTTTCAGATACTGCATTAAATTCATAATCTGTGTCTATCACATGGCTTTTTATGTGAGCAGCCCACTCTGATCATGCAGTAACTCAGGTGTGCTAGTAGGCGCTACTATTCCTTCTAGTCTCTTTCTGAGGGGTTGGTCAGCCGTCAGTGTGTCTGCTGTAACTCCGGCTCGTTTCATTCCAAGTTTCATCTGAATTGTGGAAGACAAAGTTACTGTTACCAAACGATACCTTCTGTCTGTCTTTATTTTCTTGAGTAAGCTGAACTGGTGGACTATATCCGTCACTTTCTGCTTACCCAATCTTACTTTATCAGTAACATTCTTATGCGGCGTATTTTTCAGGAATGGGATTAACTTGTCAACCAGCAAAACTGGTAAATTGTTTTCAAAATGCTGCAATTTTCGTCTCTGTATCTTGTACTGGAACATTAGATGCAAACCCCTTCAGTTCTACAGAGCAACTGCAGAAAAAGTCTAATTTTTGTCATATTTCTTTAAATTTAGTGTAACTATGGATTAATTTGAAACTACCATGGGCGCCCATAAGCTGAATTCCAGGGGGGAAAACCTGGTCTAATTGGCACTTTTAATTCTATATAATAGAAATCTCAGGACAAAAATATAAAAATAAGGTAACATCATTCAGCCAGAGGGGGGGGGGCTGCCCCCCCCCTTATTGGCGCCCATGGAACCTACTGAGTCAGCTTGACCCACATAGTGCTAGTTACAATCTCTTGGTGCAGGCCGCCACCTGTGGTTAGTTTATGAATTGAAAATAATTAGTTAATTACAAACCTTGAAGGTGTTTAAATTACCAAAAACAGAAAATCAATGCAACCACTGCGGAATGGATAATGGGCGATGTTCTTACATATGCGAATAAAGTCAAATCACGCTGCCTCAATTGCCTGAGACGCTAGGGAACATCCCAAATAACCACAGACGACGGCCAGGTAAAAAAAAAAAAGAATGAACACAAAGTAAAATTTTCCGGGGAGTAAGTTTTCTGGAGATTTTCGGGAGATTCAGCATCTTCTTTTTTGGTCGGGAGATGGATTAGAAATTCGGTAGATCTCCCGAAAAATCGGGAGAAGTGGAAACACTGGTCACCAACCATGTTTTTGACTCTGAGAAACTCCAGGACAAGACATTAAAACAAGCTTTTACAATGGAGCTATACAATGGATTTGAAGCCCTTTCTATACCAGGGGAAGCTAAAAGTGAAGTAGTATGGGGAGGCATGAAGAAATACTACCACAAAATAGCTCAATCAGCCATGGGTGCCCATAGGAGCCATATAGACCAGTGGATATCGTAGAAAACTTGGAAACTAATAGAACAAAGAAAGAAGATGAGCAAAACAATGTAGAGCATAAAGCACTGCAGGCAGAAGAAGCAGAAAAAAGAGGAGACTCGAGAACTGTTTGAAGAATCACCAATCATAGGGTAGTGACGAAAAAATAGAGACAGCCCTGTCAGAGATCCATTGGGGGTGCTGTTGACATAACAAAGTGTAATGAATGAAGTATGGGCTAGTCATTTTGAAAGTTTACTGAACAGACCAACCCCAAAAGAGCCCCTTGACATTCCAGAGATTCCCATTTTCTTCCTGAATATTGGTATCGATCCGGCTTCTGCCAGTGAGATACAAGAAGCAGCAAAGAAACTGATAAAAGATGAACTGAAAAACAGAAAACCACCAGGACTAAGAGAAATATCTAAATATCAGATGTATATTAAACTGACAATGCACATTCATTTGTATTTTTTTCAGTAAAGAGCAAGTTATGTTCTGGCTTTGGGAAGGCATAGGGGCTTTGAGCCCCACTTATGTTAATTTCTGCGCGTTTTGAGTTTGTCTCGGTTATTTATTGTAATTTTGTAAGTTTTGAGTTTCATTTGTTTATCGACGCTGATTTGTGGTAGTTTCAAGCTTGGTAGATTATTTAATTTTATATTTGCTCATTTTTGGTTTAATGGAATTCTTTACTTTTCTTTGAAAAACTTAGGCCTATTTTGTGGAGTTTTTTATTTTAATTTCTGTTAGTTTTATTTTGACATAGTCCTTTCAGGGAAAAAGAGAATAATTCTTTAAATCTTTTCGTTTTTTTAAGACTTTATTAATTTGGCCTGCTTTTTGTATGCTGGAGAAAAATTTTCAGCAATTTTTAACAACATTGACCGTTTTAAAAATCTAGATAAAAATAGCAGTTATTAATTTAGTATCATACCTCCTCTAGTTAACCTGAAATAGAAAACTTAATACCATTTGCAAAAAAAAAAAATCTGTTTACTTTCTTTGATAGCTTAGATACACTTGCCCTATTTTGATTTGGTTAAATTTTAAGAGCAGAAGTAGCACCCAAAGTTTGAACATAATACCCTCAGAGGTTCTTGGGATACTGCTGAGATGTCTTATAGGGAATTAGCATTAACACAGTGCGTTTTGGTTTAATCTCAAGGCAGCATTTAGTTTTTAAACATACTGGGCAAATGGGAGGGTGGGCGTGGAATGGAGGCTAGATGCCCTCCAATAACTTTCAATTATTCAAAAGGACATTAGCCCTTTCTATTTTCAATCGAATGAGCCCTTTTCGAAGTTCCTAAGACAAATCCTTCGATACGAAGTGCCCTGGTCTAAACAAAAAATAATAACACATTGTACCCACATCAATCTTTACTATAAAAATATCGAGCCTTCCAATCACTTTTGACTATTAAACAGGGCACTAGCTCTTTCAATTTCCAATCGAATGAACACTTTTTGAGTTGCTACGACAACGCTTTCTATAAAAACCTTATATGCCCCGGGGTATAACTTACAACCCTCGACCTGAGGGCTGTGAGGGGGTTGTCATCCTCAAAGACATAATTTCCAGAACTTTTAACTACGTTGAACAAAATGGCTATCTCAAAATTTTGATTGGATGTGTTTGGGGAAATGTGGGGCGTGAGAGGGGGGTTAGTTGCCATCCAATTATATTTGACTATTTGAAAGGGCACTAGCCGTTTCAATTTCCAATCAAATAATTCCTGTTTGAAGTTTCTAGGACAATGCTTTCTATAAAAAAAACTTATATGCCTCAGGGCATAACTTATTACCCCTGCCTTGAGGGCTCTGGGGGGGGGGGGGGGGTTGTCATCGTCAAAGACCTAGTTTCCAGAACTTTTACCTACGTTGAACAAAATGACTATCTCAAAATTTTGATTGGATGTGGTTGGGGAAATGTTGGGTGTGAGAAAGTGGATAGTTGCCATCCAATCACTTTTGACTATTAGAAAGGGCACTAGCCATTTCAATTTCCAATCGAATGATTCCTTTTTGAAGTTTCTATGACAATGCTTTCTATAAAAAAATTATAAGCCCTCAAGGCTTAACTTACAACCCTTGCCCTGAGCGCTGTAGGGGGAGTGCAATCCTCAAAAACATAATTTCCAGACTTTTAAACTGAGTCAAACAAAATGGCTATCTCAAATATTTGATTGGATGTGTTTGGGGAAATGGTGGTGTGAAAGGTGTGTTAGTTATCCTCCAATCACTTTCGACTATCAAAAAACGCACAAGCCCTTCTAATTTCCAATCGAATGAGCCCTTTTTGGAGTTTCTACAACATCACTATGGTATCTATAAGAACCTTATATGCCACCAGGGCATAACTTACAACCCTTACCCCAAGAGCTCTCAGGGTGTTATCATCCTCAAAGACCTAATTTTTAAAATTTTTAACTACATTGAATAAAATGGCTATCTAAATATTTTGATTGGATGTTTTTGGGGAAAGGGTGGGCGTGAGAGGGGGGTTAATTGCCTTCAAATCACTTTCGACTATTAAAAAGGGCACTAGCCCTTTGAATTTCCAATTGAATGAGCCCTTCTTCAAGTTTCTATGACAAAGCTTTCAATAAAAATCTTATATGCCCCCACAGCATAACTTTCAACTCTTACCTTGAGGACTGTGGGGGGAATGTCATCTTCTTAGATATAATTTCCGGACCTTTCAACTACTTTGAACAAAATGGTTATCTCAAAATTTTGATTGGATGTGTTTGGATAAATGGTGGGCGTGGAAGGGTGTTAGTTGCCTTCCAATCACTTTCGACTATTAAAAAGGGCACTAGCCATTTCAATTTCCAATCAAAAGAGCCTTTTTTGAAGTTTCTACAACAATGCTTTCTATAAAAACCTCATATTCCTCTAGGGCATAACTTACAACCCTTGCCCTGAGGGCTGTGGGGAAGTGTCCTCCTCAAAAACATAATTTCTATCTGGAAATAAACTATGCTGAACAAAATGGCAATCTTAAAATTTTGATTGGATATGTTTGGGGAAATGGTGGGCGTTTTCAATAGTTGAAAGTGATTGGAAGGCAACTAACACCCCTTCCACGCCCACCATTTCCCCAAACACATCCAATTAAAATTTTGAGATGGCCATTTTTTTCCATTCAGCTTCAAGTTCAGGAAATTATACCTTAGTGTAGGACACTCCCCCCCCCCAGTCTTCAGGGCAAGGGTTATAAGTTATGCTCTGGGGTTATATAAGGTTTTATTGAAATATTTGTTATAGAAACTTAAAAAAAAGATCTTTCGATTGGAAATTCAAAGGGCTAGTGCCCTTTTTAATAGTCGAAAGTGATTTGAGGGCAATTAACCCCCTCTCACGCCTACCTTTTCCCCAAACACATCCAATCAAAATTTCTAAATTGCCATTTTATTCAACGAAGTTGAACGTTTTGGATATTAGTTCTTTAAGGATGACAACCCCTCCCCCTACAGCCCTCAGGGCAAGGGTTGTAAGTTATGCCCTGGGGGCAAATAAGGTTTTTATTGAAAGTGCTGTTGTAGAAACTTCAAAAGAGCTCATTCAATTGGAAATTGAAAGGGATAGTGCCTTTTTTAATAGTTGAAAGTGATTGGAGAGCGACTAACGCCCCTCTCACACCCACCATTTTCCCAAACACAACCAATTAGAATTTTGAGATATCCATTTTGTTCAACGTAGTTGAAAGTTCTGGAAATTAGGTCTCTTAGGATGACAACCCCCTCAGAGCCCTCAGTGCAAGGGTTATAAGTTATGCCCTGGGGGCATATAAGGTTTATATAGAAAGTTGTTGTAGACATTTCAAAAAGAGCACATTTGACTGGGAATTGAAATTGCCCTTTTTAATAGTTGAAAGTGAGTGGAGAGTAATTAACCCCCCTCTCATGCCCACCAGTTCCCCAAGAACATTCAGTCAAAGTTTATAGATAGCCATTTTGTTCAACATAGTTGAAAGTTCTGAAACTTATATGTTTAAGGATGACAAATCCCCTAGAGCCCCCAGGGCAAAGGTTGTAAGTTATGTCCTTGGGGTATATAAGGTTTTTATAGATAGAGTTGTTGTAAAAACTTCAATAGGGTCTCATTCAATTCGACATTGAGAGGGCTAGTGCCCTTTTTAATAGTCAAAAGTGATTGGAGGGTAGCTAACCCCCTCTCACCTCCACCATTCCCCCAAACACATCCAATCGAAATTTTTAGATAGCCATTTTGTTTAATGTGGTTGAAAGTTCTGGAAATTAGGTCTTAGAGGATGGCAACCACCCTAACAGCCCTTAGGGTAAGGGTTGTAATTTAGGTCATAGGGGCATATAAGGTGTTATTAGAAAGCGTTGTTGTAGAAACTAAAAAAAAATCATTTGATTGGAAATCGAAAGGCCTAGTGCCCTTTTAAATAGTCAAAAGTGATTGGAAGGCTTGACATTTTTATAGTAAAGATTTGCTGCAGGTATAATTTATTTTTTTTTTTTTTTTTTTTTTTTTAGACCATGGTACTTCATATCGAAGGAGATGTCACAGGAACTTCAAAAAGGGCTCATTTGATTGAAAATAGAAAGGGCTGATGACCTTTCTAATAGTCGAAAGTGATTGGAGGGCAACTAATCCCCCTCCCCTGCCCATGCTCCCATTATGTTTAAAAACTAAGTGTTACCTTAAGATTAAATCAAAATGCACTGTGTTAATGCTAATTCCCAATAAGGCATCTCAGCAGCATCTCAAGAACGACTGAGGGTATTATGTTCAAACTTCTGGGGCTACTTCTGCTCTTAAAATTTAACCAAATCAAAAAAGCGTAAGTGTATCTAAGCTATCAAAGACAGTAAACTGATTTTTATTGAATGGTATTAAGTTTTCCATTTCAGGTCATCTAGAGGAGGTATAAAACTAAATTAAACACTATTATTTGTGTCCAGATTTTTAAAAGGGTGTATGTTGTTAAAAAATGCTGAAAATTTTTCTCCAGCATACAAATAGCAGGTCAAACTATAAAGTCTTAAATAAAACAAAAAGATTTATAGTATTATTTTTTATTTCCCTGAAAAGACTAAGTCAATATAAAACAAACAGAACTTAATTAAAAATTTTTTTTCCACAAAACAAGTTTTTCAAAGAAAAATAAAGAGCTCTATTTAACAAAAAATGAGCAAATATAAAATCAAATAATCTACCAAGTGCAAAAGTACCACAAATCAGCATTGATAAATAAATGAAACCCAAAACGAACAGAAATTACAATAAATAACCAAGTCAAACTCAAAACGAGCAGAAATCAACACAAGTTGGGCTCAAAACCAGTATGCCTTCCCAAGGCCAGAATATAATTTACACTTTCTGAAAAAAAAATACAAATGAATGTGCATTGTCAGTTTAATATACATATATGATATTTAGTAATCAAAATGTTAATATTATTTGATTTATTAAAGTTATAAAAGTAACCAATAGCCATTTGTATGGAAATTAAAATTTCTAGTACCCTTTTAAGCAGCTAAAAAAATTGTTGGGCAACTAAAATCATTTATATTTTTTTCAGTAAAGTGCAAATTATGTTCTGGCCTTGGGAAGGCATAGGGGTTTTGAGCCCAACTTATGTTAATTTTTGCTCGTTTTGGGTTTGACTCAGTTATTTATTGTAATTTCTGTTTGTTATGGGTTTCATTTATTTATTGATGCTGATTTGTGGCAGTTTCATGCTTGGCAGATTATTTGATTTTTTTTGCTCATTTTTTGTTTAATGGAGTTCTTTACTTTTCTTTGAAAAACTTATTTTGTGGAAAAAGTTTTTTTCAATTAATCACCAGAATAGAACAGGCAAATGATGCCTGAACCTAGACCTTTTCAACAGTAATGTTATGCCAATACTACTCTATGCAGCAGAAAAATGGCAGGCAAAAACAAGAAAAAATTGGCAGGTAAAGAACAAGAAAAAAGGGTCCAGGCTTTTGAAAACTCATACTTTTGTAGAATACTGAACATCCATGGGTCAAAGAAGATGATAAACCAGTCAGTCTGTGAAATGATGCAACAACCTCTAATAACAAACATAATCAGAGTCAGAAGGTGGAGATATTTGGGGCATGTCCTACATATTGAAGGGTGTGTATTTATTAACGTTTATTTACTTACTGATTATTGTTGTGATGAACTGAAAAAGTTTCTAAGCATCATTTTGCTAGATTGTGTGAGAAATTAGGTTTGTGTCTTGATAAAGTTAAGCGTTTAGGGCTGTTGTGTGTAGTAGCTGGAGATTTTAACTGTAATTTAATGGAAAGGGACACCCAAAAATCGCCACGAACAATCCACATTAGGGGTATATTTGGTGATCAGGTTAGAGTTGCTCATAAGGATTTTGATTTTACTTACATTCATACATCATCTCATACATCTAATCTGGATCACATCATGATATCTTGCAACCTTGAGACGGAACAAGTTTCTGTTTTGAGTGAATACCAGCTATCAGACCTTTTTCCCATTTCATCTTCCATTATAATTCACACACCACTTAATCCTCAAATACCTCCACTTTTGCGTGATTGGTCAAAAATTAATAGTGAACTTTTCAAGTTTTCTTTGGATTTTATCCTAAATAAAATTCAAGTACCATTTCATCTTCTACAGATTTCAGATAATTTATCAAAAAAGAAACACGCCTTAGCCTGGACATGTATTCTGCCAAGATTTGCCATGCCCTTTGTTTTGCCGAGAGCCAAGCAGTTCTTTTCCAAAGAAATCACAAAGGTATTATCAAGGGCTGGTCATCAAATCCTGATCTAGCTAGATCACAGAGAAAAGCAAAATTTTGGTTTAATCTGTGGAAAGATTGCAATAAACTGCAATCTGGTATTTTGAATGATCTACACCTCAGTACAAAAAGACAACCTCTCAACCTCTGTTTGTGAGCTCTTTGAGCTTCTCTTTAGGGACAAACAGGACACCTTTAGGATGTCCCTAGAACTTTAGGGACAAAGGGACAATTTGGCTTAAAACAAGGAACTGGCTGTGCTGATGCTCTCACTGTAGTAGCAAATGCTCTTATTGATGTTGATTCTGTGGGAGAAAGTCTAGTTCTTGCTGGCTACAACATAAGACATGCATTTGACTCGCTCATTCACTGCAATGTTTCTTAAGGCTGGTAGGCGTGGACTGAACCCAGATATAATTATTACACTTAGGGATGTGCATACACAGTTATCCATTCAACTGAAACTTCCACCAGATAAAAATTTGCCTCCAATTCCTAAGAAAAGGCTCATAATAGTCTTAAATGGCACTTGACCAGGTGCAGTTTCTTCCCCCAATTTCTTCAATAATTACATCCTTGAGGCCCAAGACCAATGCCCCTGCTCTTTAATTTTGGCATCTACTAATCTGTCCTTTGAGTGCTACATGGATGATATTCTGAATCTCAGTCATACACTACTGCAAATCAGTGAAATTTTTGCTATCTTTCAAGATGAATACCTCAAGGTTGGGCTTCAGTTCAATTTTGCAAAGTCTGAAATAGTTCTTTTAAACTGGAAGAGTCCTACTCCCCCTTCAATAGCACTTGGGAGCTCAACAGTTCAGACTCCTGATCATGTAGGCTAGTATGCTTAGGCCTCCCCATTAGGTCCTCTTTATATAACACTAGATCTCTTCTCATTGAGCATCTTAACCATTGAATTTCAGCATCTTATGCCTCTATTGTCACTTGCAAGTTCCACTTCAACTGCCATCTCTTAGCTAGCCTGTTCAATGCAGTAGCCCTCCCCCATATACTGTACATTGCCCCATTTTGGAAAATATTTACAAAATCTGAAATGTCAAAAATATGTTCATTGTTTTTCCATTTTGTAAAATACTTACTATGTCTACCACCTTGGCACAGAAATTCATCTATAGTGAAAATATACAAAATTGCAGACCCAGAAATAGCTATCTCTTGAGTTATTGGAAAACATAATAGAAAAGTAGCTGGTAATGAGCTAAGCCCACTTCTAGTGGAATAACTTCATCTGTTATTGATTTTTTTCTTATTTTTTTTGTATATAATTATATGAATATTCTGATGTTGTATGTGTGAATTTGCTTTTGTGGAGTAGGTAGCCTATTTCAAAATACCTTCCCAGGACATACTTTGGCCTGTAGACCCATCCCAAAAAGTTTCATTTTTAAACCTAACCCCTTTCAAAGATAGCCAAAAGTAAAATTTTATCCAGAGTCATTATATTTTTATAAGGGTTGACTCACTTCCTGAATCCAAAATGTCTAAATGAGTACACTACTTAGTGAATATTTTCTCTTCACTAGGCCATGAAATACATCTTCGAATTCTTTGCTTTGAAAAACCCTATCATCATTTTGAAAAACGAGGCTAAATCCGATAGAAAATTACAAAGCAGAGCGGCATAATCTATATGAATAATCTATGGCTGAATTTTTCCTCTTGTTGTAGGCTAGCACCTAATGCTTTCGTGCTCAAACGTCTTTCTTATTGCATACTTTATTACGAACTTAAGGTGTGCTTCTGTTAACAGCATATAAGAGAGATAATCACTGGCTAACCCTGGGAATTGCTAAGAGAAGTGAATAAGGGATAGCTTAGGGTTGGTTATTTGTTATTGCTGAAAGATTCATTTTCCTAGCCTTACCTCTTTTCAAGGTAGTGAAAAGTAGCTAAACTAGAATTTTACCATAAAGAGCATAAAAAAGGCAGTGAATAGTAAATTCATTTAGGCCTATTTGTTTATTTAGGCTACTTAATTTATAAAATGAACTGCAAAATGTGTACCATGTATATTTGGTAAAGTTCTATGAAATCATATTATTGAGTTAGGAATCAAGTGAATACACCATTTGATGCCTTTTTTTATGCTGATTACAAATATAATACGCATTTCTATCGGAAATGAATTTCAGCACCCCCCTATAGGGCCTATAGGCTATACCTAACCTAACCCTGAATTGGCATATATAGGGGGGGGCTGAAATTCATTTCCAATAGAAATGATTATTATATTTGTAATCAGCATAAAAAAAGGTATTGAATGGTGCATTCACTTTTGTCCTAATGCAATTATATGATTTTGTAGAACTTTACTGTATATTTTTCCATTTTTATATGTTGATAACAGTTAATGTTTTTTTTTTTTTACATAGGCCTAGTTTAGGGTTATATGGACCATTTGTGGAGGGTAGTTCTCTTCTGAATTGTTAGAAAAACAAACAAAACTGGTAAATAAAACTACCAAATCCTATTATTGAGTTATGAATAAAATGAATATACCAATCCTTTTTTCAATGCCTTTTTTATGCTCTTTACAAATATAATAATCAGTTTTTGTTGGAAATGAATTTTAGCCCCCACCCCTATATATACCAATTCAGGGTATATATTTGCACATTAGGGGGGTGGGGGTAATTTTATTTCTGATGTAAATGAGAGGTAAGTTTAAACAGTATAAATTTAGAGTTGGTACTGTTGACAAGGAGACATGTTAAGATAAAACAATTCTTACTTTAAAGTACTTATAATGATCCTGGTTCTTATATTATCCAAGGGGAGAACCTTTATCATCAAGTATTTCCTCTAAAAATTCTTCTTTTTCCAACTTAAAAAAAAAATTAAATGCAATGCATGAATCTTTTGAAATTGCTGCTATAATAAACTGTTTTTATAGATAGCATTATTATAGAAGTTCTACAGTCAAGTTTGTTTGATTTTGAATTGTAGTTAGTTTAGGTTAGGTTGTATTAATATTTTTTATTTTCACCACTGCTCATTAAAAAAAAAATGAAATTAACAATGACCAGGATGAATGAACGCTATCTATAAAACAAATTCTTTAGCAATTCATAGCAGCAATTTCAAAAGATTTATGTATTTTGTTAGCATGGGTGTTTATTGTATTTTTTTTCTTTTAAGCTTGTAAAAGAAAGATTTTTAGGCGAAAAACTTGATGATAAATGTTCTCCCCTTGGATAATATGTTAACTAGGATCATTATACATATTCTAAAGTAAGAATTGTTTTCTTAACATATCTCCTTGTCAACAGTACCAATTCTAAATTTATACTGTTTAAACTTAAATGGATATTAGAGGGTGTAGTCTGGATATGATGACTACCTCATAGCCTATTTGGTACACATATTTTGAATTACTACACCTAAGCTGAGAAATAAGTGTAACACTTACAGGATCCTCAATGCCATTAGTGTCACATCTATATTTCAGGCAATGGGATTCCTGGGTTAAGAAATATTATCATATATTGGTACATACTCATTGCAAAAGTGTGTTTTTATTATTGGCAAAAAAAGAAAACACTCCAAGTTTATTCATTCCACTATCAACATGGAAGTCCACCATAAGAGCATTTTCAGCAATACAGACCATGATGAGAATAGGGTTAAGCTTAAAACAAATCAAAGCACCACATAAGAGATCATGTATGTGTCATGGAACTTAAGTATAGTCATAGTCTCTAATGTCCACAAGCAGTGGACATTAAAACACAAATGTTATTTGTCTCATGGAACTTAAGTATGGTCATAGTCTCTAATGTCCACAAGCAGTGGACATTAGAACACAAAGGTTCTTTGTCTCATGGAACTTAAGTATGGTCATAGTCTCTAATGTCCACAAGCAGTGGACATTAGAACACAAAGGTTCTTTGTTTCATGGAACTTAAATATGGTCATAGTCTCTAATGTCCACAAGCAGTGGACATTAAAACAGAAAGGTTATTTGTCTCATGGAACTTAAGTATGGTCATAGTCTCTAATGTCCACAAGCAGTGGACATTAGAACACAAAGGTTCTTTGTCTCATTGAACTTAAGTATGGCCACAGTCTTTAATGTCCACAAGTAGGGCACAATTTTCTTTCCCAATGCTTTTAGCAAATCAAACCACTTTTTAATTTAAGTAGAAAGATATTCTGCAGATGAAGGATGGCAGATTGCCCAAGATCATACTTCTTTGGCAACTGTCTAGGGCCAAACAATAAGCAGATCCCTCCAAATGGGGAACAAGGATCAACCCCCAAACAACAAGCAGGTCCCCCCAAATGGGGAGGATCTTAAACAAAGATTTAAGGGAAACAGGGACTTCTTGGGAGGGTTTAAATAGATTGGGATAGACAAGGAGCATGTGTAGCTCTGCTGGCCTCAGCTGGCTGCTTTAAAATGGATACGTGGGAGAATATTTCCATGATCTTTCCTGACCTTCTTGTAATTTGTAAAAACATGCTTTCTAAAATTGTCTTATTATGGGTACAGCTTTAGTTGACAAGTAATGACTCTATGGTCACTTGCCCCAAAAGGCAGCTCCAAGTTAACACTTTGGATTGCTTCCTCATCTTTAACCTTAGTACCTAGTTTGGAAATTCATAGCCTGATATAATGAATGCTCATGTAGGCACTCAAGGAATGGGTCAGTCTGATCCTCATAGTTACCTGTGACAGAATAGCTATCAACCCATGAAATTTGGGGCAGGTTAAAGTCTCCAACAATTAATACATTATGGGTAGGACATCTCATCACTGAATTTATAGCAATTGCAAGATGGGAACTTTTCTTACAGGTGGAGCTTGGGCTTCCATAAATACATCCTATAATTAAAGGATGTCCCTTTTCCTCAATCTTTATCCATACCTGCTCTACCCATGGCCCATACTGAGAATCAAGTTCCAAGAGTTCCTACCTTCAGGGTGATGTGATGTACAAGACAACTCCTCTTCCTTCAGGAACTGTTGTAAACCGAGGGATCTGGATTTGTGCATCAGTAAGTAACACCACAGTGTTCTTTGGTCTAACTTCAGTAAAAGCAAACACATTCACTTCAGGCCTGGTTGGAATTACAGCCTTAATTTCATCTATTTTGGTGGTGATGCAATCTACATTACTGTAAAGGACTACCAGTCCATATTTGTGCTCAATATAGCCATCATTAATGCCACATAGCTCTGACTGAAAGATTGGAAAGAAGAACTGCTTGAAGATTTTCTGCTACTAACACTTGACAAGGTACTAGAAAATGACTCACATCATCTGTTGTAAATTTGGGGCTTAAATTTAATATGTTTAAGCTATAATCTCTTTAAAAATTACTATTTATGTTGTTTTACTAGCATCAATTTTCTTTACATCTCCATTACCCGCAACCCTGGAGAGGCTCCAGGATCTTGAGAGTTTTTTGGGACAATCTTCTTGCCTTTAATCATTAAGTTTATTTCTGCTTGTTTATTATCTAAGTTTATTAAGTTCACTAAGTTTATTATCTGCTTGTCTTCTGTGCAGTTCCTCTTATTAATTTAACAGCAAACATTATACAAGTGCCAGGATGAGAAGAGCCATGCTATTGAAAGAACAAAGAGAATAGAATATATACCTTTGGCTTCAGATCTTTCTATTAGGGGGGGGGGGAGGGGTAATTGGGATGGAAACAATTAGTATATTCAGAAAGATTCATTAAGTGGATTGTTTACCTTAGTTCTAACTGAGGGATTTTGTTTCAAAGATTCTATCTTGATTTGATTTATTTCTAATAAAAAAAAGCTATTTGGGAAGAATTATTTTGTTGTATTGTATTCTAGTTTTATATATAGTGTAATTCTGATACTATAGTTTAATGTTTAAAATAAGCAATGGTACCACGTCAACAAATTATAATCATGGGGTAGAGAAGTGGGCCACATATATCATATGACATAGAAAACACCTTTCTTGGCCATACATTTAACATAAGCTAAAATAAGCACTGGTACCATGTCAGCTAATTATAGTCACTGGGTAGAGTTATATATCATATGGCCCAAAAAATTTCTTTCTGGACCATATGTTTAAAATAGACTGTAATAAGCATGGGTATCATTTCAGCAAAGTATAGTTACAGAATAGAGCTATGGGCTATATATATCATATATGACCCAGAAAAAAAGAACTTGCCCACAAAAAATACCAAAGAACTTGAGTTCCAAAGAACAGAACTTGCCCACATATATGGGCCACAAAAAAGATTATACATTTCTAAAAAAGAAATTGTAGTCACAGAGTAGAGTTGAGGGCCATATATATCATATATGTCCCACAAAAAAGAAGTTGCTAAGCTTAAAAGAAAAACCTGTTTTTGCATATATGTATTTGTTACAATGAATTTGGTTTAGATAAATTTCAAGAAGTTAAGTAAACTGTTTAGCAATAATTAATTTATCACTAAGCCAAATTAATTGAATCAATTTATCACTTAATTAATTTATTTTAGAAACAAACCGAGAGGGGGAGGGCTTTTCAATTGTTTTGTTAGATACATATTTTCAGAGCTGTATGCTTTTTAAGTGTCCCCAATTGACATATCACTGGTCTCCACAAAATTGAAGATATACATATGTTTTTTTAAATGAATCATATGGTTAAGTCTAAATACTGTGCCTTCAAGTGTCTCAATTCGTTAAAGAATGAGTCTTAGTGGCTTTGCTGCAGAAGGCACATACAACAATGGATTGAAAAGGTATGTGCACTTTGATTATATACAAGCAGCTATGTATCATAAGAATGTGGAATGGTATAGAATTTAGAGCAACTCTCTGATTCTCAGGGAAAAGGAATTTGTATAGAATAAACAGGCCAGCCCATTCCACAGATTCTGTACTCTACAATAGAATCAATGAGCCACTTAATTTTTGAATGTCAATCTGTCTTACAAGAAATAGCAGATAAAAAAAGGATCTTCAGTAATGTAGCCCGCCTGCTGTTAAATAGAAGAAGAAGAAGAATGTAGACCTAAACCCTGACACAATGCCGTACAAGAAAACCGTACAACCGTCAGCAACCGTACAAGAAAATCGAAATATATTTTCTTGATTATTATCGCTTCTAATCAGTAGTTGTACCAAACCTATCCTGCTCAAGTCATCATCAGGGCTATACTGTGGTGTTTATCATTCCCATAGTATAGTGCAGACGGTTTGATATCATCTATTTTACATTATTATTTTATTTTTATTTTTTTTTTTAAATATTTTTCCATTAGGCATTGTTCAGAAGTCCTCCAAAAAAAAAATGTCCCCCCAGATCCCAAATCAAATTCCATAGTGAAAGATACCCATCCTGGCTGGTCAAGCACATTATCTGAAAGTTCTAATGATGGCTCTGATTCGGAGAATATGACAATGATAACTGTAGGTCATAATGCAACCATAAATGATGATAATGGGTTTCAAGAGGTCCTCTCTAGAAGCTCTAAAAAAAGGGAAAAAATCTAGCCAATTAAAAGCATTTCCCCTCTCCCTACCCAATGTTAGTCCTCAAAAAACTAAGAAATTTACATTAACATTACACCCACAACCCCCTTTGAAATAAAATTGATCACTGCAATAAGAGTTGCAATTTTTAAACTGCTAAAATCAATGTTCTCTCTTAACATTAACCGTTATGGATCTCTGCTTATAGCTGTAGAAGATCAGAAATCAGCAGATACAATAATTAACCTTAAATCCCTTCTGAATATCCCAATTATTGCTTCTAATTGGAACCCAAAACAATCACCAACAAAAATTGTAGTTTACAATGTTCCCCCAGAGATATCTACTCAGGAGTTAAAAGAAGGCCTCTCAGATAGGGCTGGAAACACAATCCCAGTTGAGGATGTTACCCAACTTGGAAAACCTAATTCTACTGGCCTAAAAACTAGTAGATCCTTCTTATACACACTAAAGGATAAAATTGATATTCCAGAAAAATTATTCCTATTTGGGCAAATCAAACCACACAAGGAATACAAACCTAAGCCTATACAGTGTCAGAAGTGTTTCAAACTGGGACACACGACAAACAAATGCAATGAAATTCTCCAAGAGTGTAGTAATTGTAAATCTTTCCATCCTAAAGAGCTGACAACTTGCAAAAACACCCAGCCTACATGCATCAATTGCAAAGGTCCTCATGAATCTACAAATAAATCATTATGCCCTGCATAAAAGAAAAGAGCTCTAACACTCCAAATATCAACAGAGAAGTCCATCCCATACCCCTTTGCAGCAATGGAAGCAAACTCTGCCCAACAATACCAAATAAAGCCTGTAATGAAACCAACCAAAACCCCACAGTCAAATGCCCCAAATGCATCAAGCCCCCTATATAAAACAACATCTTCTAAGCCCCCTAGCTCAAATCCCTATTAGAAGGAATCACCAAGCCAGCAAGCCTTGTTTTCCGGTGAGATGAGGCCAGCCTGGCCCTCCCTCCCAAGAAGAAACAAACCAGAAACACTACCAGGAATCAATCCCTTAACCACCAAACAGGATGCACTACCAAAAATGCAATCCCCAAATATATGCTTATTCGTTCTAAACTGTAATGCAGTTCAGGCCATGAACATACATCAACTACAGAAAACAAAAATTATTGCAGAATTGTCAAAAATGTACATCCCAGATGATATGCTCATTCAAGCAAAAAATATCTTGCTTTACTTTTAACAAAGCTGAACATTGATACACAGTCATATGAAGAATAAATCAACAACACAACATTTATCAATACTCCAATGGAATGTAAGATCACTCACAGAAAAGAAGCTAAATGAACTAATATCATTTATGAATAATAATTCCATTAATATTGCTTGCCTCCAGGAAACTCATTTAACCCAAAATCAACAAATTAAGTCTCTGGGATATACTATCCTGAGAAAGGATAGATCTTCAGAGAGAAAAGGAGGTGGTGTAGCTTTATTAGTTAATAATAATATAAAATTTTGTGGCATCAATTTTCCAGATTTTGCAAATGATATTGATGTAATTGGTATAAGTGTTTGGCTGATTAATTTAAAAACCTACATAATAAGCTTTTATAACCCTAATGGCCAAACTTCAGATGCCAAGGATTTCTTTAATTATATAAATAATTCTAATATGTTAAAAAACATCATTATTTGTGGTGATTTCAATGCCCACAGCCTTTTGTGCGGGAATAAACCAGCAAATAAAGCTGGTAAATTTATTGAGCATATGACTTCAAATAATAATGAATTAGCTGTTGCTACCCCTCCAAACCTAAATACATATTTTAACCCCAAAAGTGCCAAATTCTCCACAATTGACCTACAAATTGTGTCTTTAAATTTTTGAACAAAATTTACATAAATAAAATTGATAGTCTGTGTACAGACCACTTTGCTATAGTTTGCTCCCTAAATGAACCTGCTGAAACTTCATCTCATACCTCCAAATATATCAACGCTAAAGCAAATTGGTCTATGTTCCAAAATAAGCTAAATGATGAAATTACAAGTTTCACCAAAAGTTCATGCATCTCTAATACAACAGTTGAGACACATGCTGAAGCCTTGACATCTTTACTAATAAATACAGCTAATCATTCTATTCCACAGGACAACACCTAATAAAACATTACCTAAAAAAATTCCTAAAGAATGGTGGACAAATGAGTGCATAAATAAATTGAGGATAAAAAAGGCAGCTAGTACAGAATTGATAAAAAAACCAACACCTACTACATATTTAAAAAAATTACAAGCAGAATCTAATCTAAAAAGGACTATAATAGATGCTAAATATAAATACTGGAATAATTTTGCAAATAATCTCTCCAGAGAAACGCATGAGCCAATTATACATAAAGTCATAAGCCACATATGTGGGAAAAAGACTTCTCCCAACCCACTCCTGTATGAGCTTATACATAATAATACCCATTATGACAATGATATTGAAAAGGCTAACCTATTTGCAACTCTTTTTGTTAATAAGCTAACATCAAACAATCAAAGCAATCTGTCCACAATTCCTATGAACCCTAGTTACCAACCACGCCCAGGATCCGAGTACATAACTAATCCATTTTCAATCCAGGAATTGAATAATGCAATACATCATATTAGGTCCAAAACTAGCAGCAGCTATGACAATATACACCCTACATGGATAAAGAATCTCACACCTTCATACAAACAAGAACTGCTAAATTGTTATAATCACGCTTGGGCATCCTCTAGGTTCCCCAATATATGGAAATGTTCGTCCCTCCTACCAATCCTAAAGAAAAATAAACCAAAAGATAACCCTGAGTCTTATAGGCCCATAATGATTACACCTGTGATGGGGAAAATAATGGAGAAAATGATTTATCACAGACTCCTCTGGTTTGTTGAGAAAAATAACATGATCCCACAAACTCAAACTGGATTCAGGAAATACCACTCCTCAACAGATGCTTTCATTTTGCTAACAAATGCAATAAATGAATCTTTCTCAAAAAATAATATCCTAGTGGCAGCTTTCCTTGATTTTGAAGGAGCATATGACAATGTGAACCACCAAATCCTTTTAAATAAACTTGCAAACCTTGGAGTACCTCCCAAGCTAGTATCCTTTATTAAATCCTTCATAGAAGTGTGAAGTTTCATTATTTGTGTCGGTTCAGCCTATTCACCCGAAAAGACAATATCCAAAGGCCAGCCTCCTGGAGCAGTCCTCAGTTGCCTCCTATTTGCCCTATATCTCTGGGACATAAACCTACCCCATACAAATCTACAATATGCTGATGATCTGGTGCTATGGTTATCTGGCAACACCTTTCAGATAGCACAGTCCAATCTGCAAAAGTCACTTTTCCAGTTTGAAAAATTCTCTCAACATTCAGATTTACCCATTGCACCCACCAAGTCAAAAATAATCCAATTTCACAGGAAGCGAAACCATGTTAATGCAAAACTAACTCTAAATAAAACAACTATTCCAGAAGATAATAATATTAATTACCTAGGTCTCATGCTTGACCAAAAACTAAATTTCCACCTCCACATTTCAAACACAATAAAAAAATGCTATAGAAAAGCAAATATACTAAAAAGAATTCTTTCCACACCCTGGGGTTGTAAGGAGAAAACCTAACTCCAGTTTTATAAATCACATATAAGACCCCATATTGACTATGGGCTCATTGTATATGGTGCATGTGCAAAGACCCAGATGCAAAAAATTGAAACAACACAAAATGATATAATACGTCTCATATTTGGTCTTAGGAAACCCACAAGCACCAAGTTTCTGCTTATGGAGAGTGGATTAACAACAATAAGGGATAGACGTAGCTTTCTCTTGACAAAACATCTTACAAAAATTGAATCAAATAGCTCACACACATTACATAATTGGTTAAGAAATCCAGCCATGTATAGAGGTATTGCAGATGAGTATGCCAACATTCAAAAGAAGTTCCCTGTACCAGCAAAGTCTATTGCACCTACTTTCCCCCAATCCCCTCCATGGAATTGGTCACTTCCCATAATAAAAACTGAATTTTCAAAATGGAATAAAGATTTAACCCCCATTGCTTTTGTTCAGAAAAAATTTGCAGAACTTAATACAATTACCTATAAAAATCACTTCCAAATGTTTGTTGATGGGTCAAAAATGAATGAGAAGGTTGCAAGTGGTGTTTTCCTTCCTCACCTGAACATTGCAATGGGCGAGAGATCATTTAATAATTTATCTATAATGTCTGCTGAGTTAAATGCCATAATCATGGCATTAGAACACCTTAAGCAAAACCAATCTTTGATTGAAAAATTGAATAATATTATCATCTATTCCGACTCTTTCTCAAGCCTTGAGTTGCTGGCCTCAGCTCCTCAATATAAGTTGGACATTGACACTTATCATTGTCTCAGTATTATTGATAATCTTGCTTCAAGTGGCATAAAAACTTACTTTCAGTACATTCCTAGCCACTCTGGCATAAGTGGTGATCATCAGGTTGGTGAAATAGCAAAAAATGATATAAATATTGACCAGCCAAGTTGGAGAACAATCCCAATTAGATATATTTACAGATGGAGGCTATCAGATATCATTTTTAATAAGATTAATCATATCCTTTCCCCCTTTCCCAATAAGTATCTTTCTAAAATTTATCATAGAATTCGTTCTCGAACAAATGGACTAAATTTCCTTGCATTCTCATATAAGCTTTCTAATTCAAGTGTTTCAATTCACCTGTCCCCTCTTTGCAGGCATTGTAATATGAATAATGAAACAATTGACCATTGCCTATTTGAATGTAATATGCTGACGTCTGCACAACATACCTTGCTTTCTAAACTGTTAAAATACTTCAAACACCACAAAATCCCACTATCAGTCAAGAGCCTAGCCAACTATACCTGCACACAGAGTATAGAAATCGACATCTATCATCTTATATTTGAACTCCTAGAGTCGAAAGATCTGCTGAAAGATATCTGAATATATCTAATAAATATGAGGCAATCAAGCCAGTAGCTCTGTAGCCCACAGAGTGAAGCAAAAGGAAAAGGGCTAAATAGTGTTACTGAAAAGCCCGCCTGCTGTTAAATAGAAGAAGAAGGAAGACAATGAGTTGCTGCACTTAAGTTCTGCTGCTCATTTTGAAATATTACTATACTGAAACGTCATAAATTTTTGTAGTGGCACATCACTAAATTGAAGGTGTACCTGCATTATGCCACTCATTAACCCCTTATCTTCAACAAATAGAAAAGTTCTCATGAAGCCAAAAGAAGACCAAAATGAACTTGAAGAGGCTCTCCTTTAAGGAGAAGTATCACCAGAGAAAATATAATTCTAGGTAATAACATGGCATATTATGACACTTATTACAGATGGGTAATACTATGGCTATTGGCCCTTTGAATGAGAGGTAGGTGTTGCTGTGGCAAGAAGTTTTATGAGCAAGGTCATTAGTATAAATCAGGAATTGTTAAAAATTAAGTATTTGAAGGAGAGATTAGTGTTGTTGTGGCATGAAGCTTTACAAGCAAGAAATTAAGTATAAAGCAGGAATTGTTGGAAATGAAGTATTTGAAGGAGAGGTTGGTGCTATTGTGGCATATGACATTAGTTTATAGAAGGAGTTGTATAAGAATTCAAGTATGAAAAGCTTTACTTTTTCTATCTTAAAATATTTTTGTTTATTTGGTGAAAATGGTTGTTTGGTGCTTGGTGCAAAGGTGGTTTGCAATGGGGCAATGGTTGTTTGGTTCAAAGATGGATTTGATGGAAGCAACAGCCTTACTCATATGTTTGGTAATTTATGTTTGGTTTAAGTCGTATTTCTCATATCAGTTAGTCTTTGTTCATTTCAATTTCAATAGCAGTGTTTCCTTTTTTGTAGAAAAAACTTGTTATTTATGTTAATTTAATAGCTTTAAAGGGTAATAAGTGATAAAACATTATATACTTATAATATAAATATTAACTTATGCCTCTGGGACTCCACTTTGTCTATATATTTTTTTCTGTCTTCATCTTTTTTTTCTTCAGTAGGTTAATAGTAGGTCATCAGCACATACAGTACCAATTCTTGGACAGCAAGATGGAGTTTCAAGGGGTTTTCCAGGGGACAGAGGTTGGAAACTTGAAGTGTCCGGTTTAATTTTCAAATTTTTTCTGGGGACTTCCTTGGATAAATCTTAGAAGTTCTCTCTTCACCTTTCCACTTTATCAGAAGTATGCTGGCTATCAAAGTATCTCAATTTGATTTTTATTTTAATTTTAGAAGCTGTATGCAAAATGAACACATGAAATTGTCTCAGACAAGATGTCCCAAGAAAACATTGAAATTATTGAAGGTTTTCTTTGTCCTATTTGCTATGAAGATCTTGGAACTATTCTTGGCCTACATTCCCATTTTAATGATAAACATGGAGAAGAAAAAGATATTCTAAGTGCTTTTAAAGGTATTAGTTTTTACTGTTTAATTAGTATTGTAATTAATTAGTACCATATTGTAATAATTAGTATGTGTAATGTATTTTATTTTCCAACCCTGGATGCATAGAGCTAAACTGCTAAGAGGGTTGATCATAAGGTTTCCTGTAGTGGCAGTCTGAAACCCCAACGAAGGGTAGTTGGTTAATGAAGGGTACATTTGATTATGGTGTATAAAATGGGGAAAAAATGGTGTATTTGGATCCAAATTAGTGGGACAAGTAATTTATACCTCCTTCCCTCTGCATGAAGACATGCTAAAAATATATGTTGTGTGAAGCGTAGTTGTACGCTGCACATTTATTAATGGTTAATTATGGTGTATAATTGTATCCAAATTTGAGGGAGAAGGGATCCCTACCTCCCTCCCTCTGTGTGCAGACATGCTGAAAATGGATGTTATTTTAAGTCAGCAGTGCTAAGGTGATTTAAATTCCCCTTTTTTCTATCATCAGCAAGTACATGCTTTATTGCTGATGAAAAACTGGTAATATTAGCACAGTATTTTATTTTTATTTAATTTTTTTTTATAGAGAAATCACTTTATTTACGTACATATTTACAAACTTCCAGAAGCCTGGTCATTCAGGCTTGTCAGGCACTATCTCTTTTCAACTTAACATCCTCACATGTTTTAAACAAAAAACAAACAAAAAAAAAGAAGAGACCCCTCTTCCTCACTCAATTACCATTAATATTACCAATCCTCACTCAATCCTCAATACTCACTCATTACCAATCCTCATACTGTTTGGCACTACTTGAGGTAAAAAAAAAAAAAAAAAAAAAAAAAAAAAAATTCAAAAATCATACCAACCAACACAATGGCCCCTTAGCAGCCTGCAGAAATTGAGTCTAATCATCTGGTCTAGAATCTCACCTGGTAGTCTTTCCCATGTTAACAGAAACTGGTGTCTGAGCAAGAAGCCAGACCAAGTCCATGGTTTCCTTGTTTGTTGAGTCATACCTGTATTACTAGTACCATATTGATTATGTTCAGAAACGGAACAAAAGATATTATGCAGGTAATCCGGTGCTACATTATTCAAAATATCAAACATTAACTGTACTCTTAAGAGCACAGTTAATGTTCTATTGCAGAATATGGAACAAATTTTTTTCCACTAAATGGAAGCTATATTTTTGTAGTAATATTAAAATTTAGAATAGTTTAGATGATAATAGAAATTTTGTCAAATTTATAAAAACGATGTGAAGTTAACTGATTGTTTCTAAGTGCTCAAATTAAATTCTAATGAATTAAATTCAATTCAAATTGATTCTGTGTAATTTATAATTTCTCGTAATAGTTTGGTTCTCTAGAAATGCTTGCTGTGAATGTCTCTTGCTCCTACCCCCCGCCCCTCTCTCTTTCTTCATTTATTCAACCTTCCTTTTTTTTTAAAGGGATATTTTATCTTCATTTTAAACTTATCCTTACCTTTAGGACCACCTCAGCTTTTTAGCTAGGCTAATGATCTTTGCTCATTTTTTTAGTCTATTGAAAAGCCATGTAAATGGGAAAAACGCAAATGTAGTTCTATTGTTTTTATTAATTTTAGTAAATGGCCCTAAAAATTTCACACTTTAGGGAAGATATGTAAATCATAGTCTAGATATTTCTGAAAAATTAGTAATTTAGGTTAAAAATGTATTTTTGAAGAAAAAAATAAAAAGTAAGGATTACAACAAAACTAAAAAATAAAAAAAAAAACCAATATTAAATTTGCTAATCCAAATTTAGATTATTAATAAATTGAGATAAACTTTGTAAAAGGGTCAACAAAATCTTTAAAAGGAAGAGAAGATGGGCATTTTCCCCCATATCTTTTTCTATCACTCTTTCTAATTTCTATATATTCTATTTATTTTCTTATTCCTTTCTATTCCTGTACAAAGTAGGTCAAAGAAATGTTGAAAATGAAGTAAATATTATGTGGATCAGTGAAATGTTACAAAGGAAGAAAACATGTACATTCGTCTCCCATATATTTGTCTGTTTTTTTTTTCTATATTATTGTGTAATCTTCTAACCCAAAGGATTTGTTCCTTTCTTTAAGGAATAATTGGCAAGGCAAAAACAATCTTCAATGAGGGGCTACTTAATGATTCAAGTCTTCTTGGAAAGAAAGATGAATTCAAAGAGATTAGAGTTATCCAGGACCAAAAAGCAGGTAGGCCTTTATTAAGAAATGTACACTCCTTCTCCCATGTAATCCTAAATCGACTCAAATTTATGGGCACTTCTTATTCAAAAGACAAAGCCAAATGTGGCTCTTCATTACTGCCCCCCCCCCTCAACGGAGCAATTCTGTGTATATTAAGGTCTTTACGGTTTGACTTTTTTCAGCTGTTTTCCTAGAAAAAGGGTTTTTAACAAATGACTTTTCTTGGGAGACTGTGTAGTCTGAGATGTGAAATATTGTATATTTCAATATTGTATAGATGTATCCATGATTAGGGTTATGTTTATGTATATCATATAGATGTATATATGTATAGAATGTATACAATATAAGTATAGATGTATAGAAATATTGTATAGATGTATCTACTTCTTGATCATACGGTGTTTTACATATTCTTTTACATTATTCAAACGCTCTTTAATATGGAACACTGGTTGAAGCTCTCGTATTTAAATTTTCACTGTCTTTGAAGTAGCCTACTGCTATTCTTCAAGGGATGCTGTATTTCAAATAAAACTTAAATTTTTTTCGAATATTTTAAACAAATCTAAATGCTGTATTTTACAAAAGTGCTCAAAGTAGTCTTAGGAGTAGTAATAGCTCATTTACAAAATTTTCTAAGCTTTGATCGGTCATATCAGAGCTTTGTCCAAGCTAACAATAAATATAATAAACATAATATAACATATTATATATTAATATCATAATATAATATAATATATTATATACATATACATGAATAAATTTTGAATTTTAAAAAGTGCATAAAATAGTCTTAGGAGTAGTCTTAGGGACTTAGGTCTTATAGTCTTAGGGACTTATTGTAAAATTTCAAGAGATACTTAGAAGTCAATACACTGAATTGGCCACTAACATATGTGTAGTAATTAAAAAGGCATATTTAAAACAAATTAAATCAAGACTCAAGAGAAAAACCCTCAGCAAAGATTTATAGAGGAGAAATTCCTTGTAAATATAAGATATGCAGAAAAGTATTTTCTCAGAATTGAAATTGTTCTACATATATGAGGGGTCATGGTGGAGAAAAACCATATGTATGTAAGATGTGTACTAGAGCATTTTGTCAGAAAAATGAGAGATGAACTAGCTATACTGGGGAAAATATGAAGGAAAATGCATAAGAAACGAACACAACAGTAGAAGTCAATTCGATTGTTTTAATAGGTTGAGTGGAAAACTTCTCAACCATATATATCTTAAAACTAGGAGCAATTAGGAATAGAATTTGTAATCCATATGCAGCTAGGAAGCTGTTGGTAGTAGCAAAAAAACTAAAAAACATGACAGCAACAATGGCATAACTAGTGGTGTGAAGACCAAACACTTTCCAGTGTTTGTTCTTCACAATTAGATATACCAAACTTCATCTAAGTACGATGAATAAAAGGGGCACAAATAAAATCACCTCATACATAAGTAAAAACGTATCCTTGTATCTAAAGCTAACGAGTGTACCTAACTTTGACTTAGACTCAAATGGACAGTGATTATGAAAACTGGCAACACTGAGATAACAGTAAAACCGGGAAAAGAAAAGGCGCTTTGTTTTAGCACCAAGTACCTTGCCTCAAAGCATTTTCAAATAAGCTATAGGAATCTAAACATAAAAAATGCTGTTTCAACTTTTAGAATGTGAGCTATTACCCTATTTGGATTGACAACAACTGTACAATACGTGGCTATTAAGTAACAAGACTGACGTTGTAAAAAGTTATTTTTATTTTGTACATAATTACTTATTATAGCCTCCAATATACACTACTTATCTATCCCTACAACGCTTCATGCGAATTTCCTGGAAACAGTGCCGGGAAACAGTGGAATAGTGCCGGGAAACAGCTGAAAGAGTGCCGGGAAACAGTTGGAAACAGTGCCGGGAGTCATCTGCTGCTCCTCTGAGACACATGCCGCTTCCTCTTTTACAGCTTCCACAGACTCAAATCTTGTCCCTTTTAATGCAGATTTCATCTTAGAGAACACATGGAAGTTACATACTGGAAGATCTGGTGAATAACTTGAATTTCTAAGAGTTATTAGAGTTTAGCACTTTCCAGTTGGGCATGGAGGGGAGAGACAAAGAAATGCTTATAAAAAGAAGTATTTTAAGAAGTGCTTAAAATATTCTTAGGAGTAGTATAAGATTTATTGCAAAATTTCAAGAGATACATAGAAGTCAATACGCTGAATTGACCACTAACAAGTATGTAGTAAATAAATAGACACAGTTAAAACAATTTAAATCAAAGACTCAAGAGAAAGAACCCTCAGGAAAGATTTATAGAGAAGAAAATCCTTATAACCGTAATATATATAGAAAAGTATTTTCTCGGAATTCAAATTTTCTACACATACGAGAGTTCATGCTGGAGAAAAACCATATAAATGTAAGATGTGTGCTTGAGTATTTTCTCAGAAAAATGAGTGACCAACTAGCTGTGTTGGGGAAAATGTGAATGAAAATGCATAAGAAACAAACACAACAGTAGAGGACAAATCATATTGTTTTAATAGGTGAAGTGGAAAACTTCTCAATTATATATATCTGAAAATAAGGAGAAATTAGGAATTGAATTTAAAATCCATGTGCAGTTGAGATGCTGTTAGTAGTAGCAAAAAACTAAGCTAAGAAAATGACAGCAACGATGATATAAATAGTGATGTGAAGACCAAACTCTACAGACAGCACTCTCCAGTGGGGCATGGAGAGAAGAGACGGAGAACAAAAAGAGTGGAGGGTCACTTCTAAATTATATTACGACCATGGAACATTGAGCTCCGTTTTGCGAAGACATCAAAACAATCGTTAGAAACGTTGTATTACAGAATGTGGAATCAGAAGTGGAAACTGTTGGTCTTGAGGGCCTGAAGGATGTTGGACAGTGGCCCTCTGGGTAATTAGGACCACCTGCTAATTTCAATGCAACTCTGGAGTTCGATGTTGAAGGAAGCAGAGGATCTTTGAACCTTGAGGACCTGAAGGGTGTTTGACAGTGGCCCTCTGGGTAATTAGAACCACTTGCTAATTCCAATACAACTCTGGAGTTCGATGTTGAAGGAAGCAGAGGATTTTTGAATTGAGGACCTGAAGGGTGTTGGACAGTGGCCCTCTGGGTAATTAGAACCACATGCTAATTCCAATACAACTCTCGAGTTCAATGTTGAAGGAAGCAGAGGATCTTTGAACATTGAGGACCTGAAGGGTGTTGGACAGTGGCCCTCTGGTAATTAGAACCACATGCTAATTCCAATACAACTATGGAGTTCGATGTTGAAGGAAGCAGAGGATCTTTGAACCTTGAGGACCTGAAGGGTGTTGGACAGTGGCCCTCTGGGTAATTAGAACCACATGTAATTCCAATACAACTATGGAGTTCGATGTTGAAGGAAGCAGAGGATCTTTGAACCTTGAGGACCTGAAGGGTGTTGGACAGGGGCCCTCTGGGCAATTAGAACCACGTGCTAATTCCAATACAACTCTGGAGTTAGATGTTGAAGGAAGCAGAGGATCTTTGAACCTGGAGGACCTGAAGGGTGTTCGACAGTGGCCCTCTGGGTAATTAGAATCACATTCTAATTCCAATACAACTATGGAGTTCAATGTTGAAGGAAGCAGAGGATCTTTGAACCTGGAGGACCTGAAGGGTGTTCGACAGTGGCCCTCTGGGTAATTAGAACCACATGCTAATTCTAATACAACTATGGAGTTCAATGTTGAAGGAAGCAGAGGATCTTTGAACCTTGAGGACCTGAAGGGTGTTGGACAGGGGCCCTCTGGGTAATTAGAACCACATGCTAATTCCAATACAGCTCTGGAGTTTGATGTTGAAGGAAGCAGAGGATTTTTGAAGATTTAGGACCTGAAGGATGTTGGACAGTGGCCCTCTGGGTAATTAGAACCACTTGCTAATTCCAATACAACTCTGGAGTTCGATGTTGAAGGAAGCAGAAGATTTTTGAAGATCGAGGACCTGAAGGATTCTGGACAGTGGCCCCCTAGGTAATTAGAACCACGTGCTAATTCCAATACAACTCTAGAGTTCGATGTTAAAAGAAGCAGAGGATTTTTGAACCTTGAGGACCTGAAGGCTGTTCGACAGTGGCCCTCTGCGTAATTAGAACCGCATACCAATTCTAATACAACTATGGAGTTCGATGTTGAAGGAAGCAGAGGATCTTTGAACCTTGAGGACCTGAAGGGTTTTGGACAGTGGCCCTCTGGGTAATAAAAACCACATGCTAATTTTAATACAACTCTGGAGTTCGATGTTGAAGGAAGCAGAGGATCTTTGAACATTGAGGGCCTGAAGGATTTTCGACAGTGGCCCTCTAGGTAATTAGAATAAAATTCTAATTCCAAGACACCTATGGAGTGCTATGTTGAAGGAATTAGAGGATTTTTGACCATGGAGGAACATACGGCTGTTCAACATTGGCCTTCAAGGTAATTTGAACCGTATGGTAATTCAAATACAATTATGGAGCTCAGTGTTGAAGGAAGCAGAGGATCTTTGAACATGGAAGACCTGAAGGGCGTTCGACAGTGGCCCTCTAGGTAATTTGAATCGCATGCTGATTCCGAGACAAATCTGGTATTGAATGTTGAATGAATTAGAGGATCTTTGACCATGGAAGACCAGATGGCTTTTTGACATCGGCCCTCTGTGTCATTTGAACCACTTGCTCATTCAAATAATACTCTGGAGTTCGATGTTGAAGGAAGCAGAGGATCTTTGAGCCTTGAAGACCTGAAGGGTGTTGGACAGTGACCCTCTGGGTAATTAGAACCACGTGCTAATTCCAATACAACTCTGGAGTTCGATGTTGAAGGAAGCAGAGGATCTGTGAACATTGAGGACCTGAAAGTTGTTCGGTAGTGGTCCTCTGGGTAATTAGAACCACACAGTAATTCCAATAAACCTATGAAGCTAAATGTTGAAGGAAACAGAGGATTTGTGAATCTCTAATGCCTGAAAGGTGTTGAGTAGTGATCTCCTGGGTAATTAGAACCACATGCTAATTCCAATACAACTATTGTGAAGTGTATTTCTATGGAATTTGGGGGTTGTAGTCGTAGATGCCTTTATTCTCCCTTTATAGGGGAGATAAACTCTGACCCTAAGGTAATTAAACTTTGGTATCGTGCCTTAGGCTGTGACCGAACTAATGAGGCGTACCAACTGGGTATGTTCGAGAAGCTAAAAGTAGATCGTAGAAAGGTTGTCTAAAATGCAATACTTTTATTAATTTAACATATAATATAATCGGATATATTCCGTCTACTGGGACTGGCTGTCCCCAGTAGACCACAAGTCTCAAAAACAACAATAATATATAAATAGATATTTAGACACTTACAATGATAAGACAAAGTTCCAAAGTATTTCTAAAAACAACGGACCAGAGGTCAGTCCGGCATAAAGTTAGTTAGAGATTTTTCCTTCCGATAAAATGTATCTTTTATACATTTTTATCAACCACACCTTCCCACGTATTTGCTAGGAAGTTGTAATTTCTCAATTTCCCGTTAAACAGAATTTAGCAGGATATGTTCCTTATCTTAATAAAAAAAAAGTGGTATTTCAAAACTTTATATTTGCGTCATATATATTTTCTACTAAATTAATAATTAACTAAATTGGAAAGCTTTACCACAATACTCCCCATTTAAAGAAGAATTGTCCCAATTCTCAATATTTTACTTTTAAAACAACTTAATTTCGTTTACAGCTATTTTGTTGCCATCTTTGGGTCATTATGTGCATCGACTCTCAATGGGTTTCCTTAGGACTATATTTCTGGTCCATTATTGGCCATGTTCTTTTTTTTTTTGTCGAAAGATTTCAATTTTAATATCATACTTGTTTCTTTGTTTCTCTGTCTCTAGGACTGACAATTACTCTTTTACCCTATTCATATGCATCTTCTGTTTTACTTGACCCCAAGCGGCTTATACATAATTTTAGTGGTTTTGCTTAAATTATATTTATATTAGAAAAGTTTTATTAATTTTTTTTGAGTTTAAATTTAATTCCCATTAATAATTTAATTTATCTGGGTGATGTGGTTGATATACCGTTTTTTTTTTTTTTTTTTGAAATGCCTTGGGTAAATCACATATAACATTATTGATTTTAAAATTTTAACATATATTTTTTTAAGAACAAAGCATTTTCACATATTTCAATAACATAAGCCATTTGGCTATGTAGCACATTTTCTAGGCCTAAATTAAGTTCTGTTTTTATCTCACTTTCGATGATTTTGTAGTAGTCTGCAGTTTCCAAATATCAGTTGATCAAGTATGGTTTGGTTTCTGATGGTATTAGGATATAATTGAACTGGCTTTTAAATTTGCTACTTTCCAAAAATGCGTCAAAGAAATGATTGAGAAATGGATCCAAAAAGATGTTATGAAAAATTTGATTTCCAAAAAAAAATTAGCTAAGGCTGTATCTAAAATAAATATTCACATTAGTATAAATAAAAAGCATAAAATTTTACATATATAGTAGAAAGAAAAAACTCAATTTTGTAAAGTTTAATTCTTTTCATTACTTTTCTCTCTTTTAATTACTCCAAAAATAATATCTCGCTTAAATCGAAACATTATGTTTCTTGCTGGATCATTCTTTTCAAAATAAAAATATTAATACTTTGACTCGAGGTCAAACATTTATATATAACATTACATCACTAGTTAAAATTTAAAATAAATTCAAACAGCGTATATATAATAAGCATTGTGTAATAACTTACACAATTATTTTAAGTAACTAATGAACTTTAAAGCATCAAGCGTTTTTTTTTTCAACATCGATTTTTCGCAAATCAATTTAAAAAGTGACATAAATCTTTTTTTTTTCATCCGTAAACACTCGAATTGCGAATTTATTTATATTATTAACAAGTATTACTGTGACACAGTAATAAAATTGCTTCAAAACAATCATCGATTTCTCTTTTACCTCCATGTTCATGAAATCATAGTGACAATCGAATTGCCTGCGGTTGTAGATAAGTTTTTTTTTTTTTTTTTTTTTTTTTTTTTTTTTTTAAACGATAGATTATGGTTTTGCGCAGTCAGGATTTCTTATATCCTTCCCCCCCAGGGTTTGATGTTTCATATTATACCAAAATTTAAGACCCCATATAAACAATCCCAGAACCACGATAGTAGTTATGAAATACCCCCAAGTATAGGCTAATAAGCCTTTATAGTAAGTGGTTCTTTCTATTTCTGTTTGGAAAATGGGATAATTTATGTCCAGATTTTTATTTAGATCTTCCAGGGTTGTCAGAAATCTGGGTGTTTCTCCTTTTATTTTTTCCGGTATGGAGATATCATTTAATTTTTTTAATAACTTTTGTACTTTCTTAATTTTTTCATTATCTTGTTCCCCATTGGTTGCTTTGAAAATATTTATGTTGGGTATCGGTTTTATATCCAATTTGTCCATTTTTATCTCCTTAATTTCCACCATTCGATATGATATAATTGTCTCTTGTCATTAAAAGACAGGATGGGGGAATATTAATTAGCCCCATCCCTTCTATTCATATATCTCTTGTATTCTTCAACCCAGAAGAATTTTTGCATCTCAACTGAGCCATATAGGGTTGTGGAACGCTGAATATGAAATCATTTTCACTAATTTTTTTCCATAGCTCCAGATTAATTGCGCTTACTATATCAACATCACATTCTTTTGGTAGGGGATTTGAGTGATCCACCTCCTCCCAAAGTTTAATAGCACAGATTTTCCTTGCGCGTAGATGCGATATAGTTCCTAAGCTGCAAAAGGGAAGTTTATCGTTTTGACATTTGATTATTTCCTGTTGCTCTGGTATCCTATATTTTAAGTTGGAAATGGCTATATATGGGGGCAAATTATTTATCTTAATCCAGCTTGTGGTGTTCATCAATCTTGTAGGGAAAGTATCTATTTGGAACAGCGCGTATTCTTCATTTTTAACTAGGGGTACCTTTAAAAATATCCATAATTCCCCTTGATTAATTTGCAAATAGTTTTCCGCCATGCTATAAAAGTATAGAATATTCTCGAAATTTGGCTCTAGTCCTAATTTCAATTGATAAGGTAAATGACTTTCTATGGTTTTGAGTACTTTTATTAATTTACCCGGCTTTAGGAGTCGTGCTGGTAAATCTTTTGTCAAAAGGGTTAGAAACTCCAGCTCCAATTGATTAAATTCATGAGATATTTCCATTATGACACTATATACGAGCTGTGGAGCCATATGAAGATTTATATCTTCTAGTGTTTCACTTTGGTTGCCTACTATTTGTTTTTGAGTTATGAATACTGTAGTGGTTATCTCCGGTTCAAAAATGGAACGTGGATTGATTGTTTCATTAACTGTTTCTTTGATTTTGGATAAAATTGCTTCGTGATGTTTCAAGATTGTTAGTTGTTTGTTTACGAAGTGTAGAAGATTTTGATTTGTTATTTCGACTTTCCCTATTCGTTTTTCAGCTTCCTTCCACTTAGTCTCAGATACGGTACCGAATATATATTCTGAGATTTCCCCTACAATACCGATTAGGCTTCTTTTCTTTCTGGCTATTGTATTGTCTGTTTCGCTTTTGTTTTGTTTTTGGAGCGTAATTATCATTCTTTTTATATCTTCTAGAACCCCACTGATTTGGTTGTTCAGTACTTTGAACAACAAGGTTGCCTGCGTTTGAAATAATTATACTTCTATTCCTTTTTCTATTACCTGCAGAGGTGTGAAAGGACGCGGGTTAAAAGTTTTTTCTAATTCTCTTCTTGTCATTTCAAGATTATGTGCAAATATTGTTACTTGGCTCTGGAGGGTATGTAAGACTGAAGCATAAAACCTAATTGCGACTTGCCAGTAGCCTTCCAGGGGTTTGACTGTATTCATTTTGCGAAACGATACTCCTTTTATAACTTCGGCTGCAATAAGCTGGAAAGATTAAAAACGCAAATTATTGTCCAATTTCTCATCTGTAACAAATATTCCATATATCAATCATATATAAACACTAAAAACACAAAAAACAAAAAAAATTTTTTTTGAACGTGTTGGAAGTTAACGCGTAATTCCTGCGTATTCTGCATATTCTTGGATCATTTGCAATTGCATTGGCGTTATCGTTACTTCTTGTAATTCGGTTACTTTCCGTCTGAAAGTTTTTATTTTACTCTTTTGATAAATAATCAAAACTGTTATAAGTGTAAATAGACTTACACATACTGTGCCCATTATGCACCCTACTAACAATAATTCATTAAATTGAATGCTTTCTTCCCTTATTACTCTCAGCGTAACTTCTGTTTGACTAAGGGCTATTTCTTGATCTAGTTTTATATCTTTCAGCATTTGGGCCCAACTAATAGGTTCTTTAAAATTCTTTTTCCAAATTTCTACTAGATGTTTACTACCTCTTTTGAAAAAAATTTCTAATTTGCCTGGTAAAATTGTTTTAATTTTTAATGGAGTTAATTTATTAGTGTTTTCTTCTGATTTTAGTCTATTTTCTCTTTTAAGTATGAAATTTGTATCTTTGTGCCATAGATTACATTCTGACATTGTCGATATAATTACTGGAAAATTTGGTATTTCTCTGTCTTGAACACAAGTTCCATCTAGCGTAACATTATTTGAAACCAATACTTCTGATGCGCTTACTTTTATAATTCCTTCAGTTGTTGCAGAAGGTTTAGAAACTTTCCAATGACATGTTTTTTGAATGCCTTGTCGATTTTTCAAAATTATGTTTACCCAGCCGTTTAAACTATTTCCATTTTGTGTTCTTTTTAGTCCTTTTTTGGTCAGTTCTAGTTCAAAAAAACCATTTTCTAAAACGTCCATGATCCAAATTTTTTCTGGAGACATTATCCTTCCTTGGTTATTTTCTACTAATAAGTACTCTGATGCTAATGTCATCGTGATTCCTACTCCTTGTAGGCCCGCTGTTGCCGTTGGAAATGATTGATACTTGGCAAATACGTTATTTTTCTGAACTATGTGTATTATCACGTTTATTCGGAGGTTTCCTGCTAATATAAAATAAGAAGCTTTTAATAGCTTAGCATACCAGTTTAAAGGGTCTATTAGGACTAACTCCGAAGGTAATTCATAGTACCCTTCCTTTAATACAAAATACTGTATGTTTTGCAAGATCTCTTTTAATTCCTTTGGAGGTAACAGAAGTCTCGGAGTTTGTCCTAACTTTAATTACCCTTATGCACTCTGAACTTCAATTGTATATTCGCTTAAAGTTTGCAGATGCGTAATTAGCTCTAGCGTACTGGTAACAAAATGTTCTCCATATAGCAACTTTTCTTATTTACCTCCATGAATCAATAAATACTTTATTTTATCTAATATACTAAAGATTTAAAGGCAAGTAAAATTACGTCTGAAGATTTTTTCACTCTGTGCTATCCATAAAAATTTTCTGTCTTTTCTAATACGTTAAAAGATTTTGCTCAATTTATTTGTGTTTTCTTTCCCAGGGCTATTAGCATGAAATATTTTCAAATACTGTTTTTGTATATCTTCGAAGGCTATATTCGTTTTATTTTGTTCTTCTATTAGTGATTCAACATTAAAATTTGTGCGGTGTTTCGTCACATGCATTATTGCTTCTACTTGTCTGTTTATTGCGTACAATTTTGCCAGCACCGATTGCTCAAAGCTATGGGATATATTTGCAATTCTTTCATATCTGGTTTTTCGCGGAATTATTTTTTCTTCTCGGTTACTAGTTTTCTACAAAAAGGTTTCGATTATCCTTTGATAAGTCCTTTTTTAATCTTTTGGTATATAACATTTTTTGTAAATGTTCTAAATCTATTTCGAATATGACTTGCCCGCAGTTTTCTACAAGTCTCACCTGGTGTATTTGCATTACAACTCCTCCGTTAACTACTTGTAGTTTCTCGCCCTCTAGTTTTGTTTTGTCATCTTAGCACTTTCTCCCAAGAGTAATAGCGATAAAATAACCCACCAGTAAAACTTCCACATTGTCTACAAGAAGAAATTCCTAGTATCCTTTGGCCGTCATTATTATTTTAAAGGTTTTTTTTTTGCAATATTATGTTTTGTGCTTTATAGGGCAATCCAGCATATTATGGGTTCTAAAAGAAAGTTTCGGAAATAGATTCTTGGCTTTGACAGGTAAGTGTTCAAAATTTTACCGTTGTAAAGATATATTGTTTTCCTTAATAAGTCCAATCTATGTATCGCCTAGCAGCTTTTATTCTAAAGCTTGCGTATACGTTTTATATCGCTTTTTTGAAACGTCTCTATCAGTTTCATTGAGACGGTTTGTTCTTAAAAAACTTGTAACAATTCTTTGTTTTCTTTCGTTCTTTTTGTGTTGCTTTTTACCACCTTTTTTTATTTTTGTAGAAAGCTGATATTAGGATATTTTCCTACCTCTGAGAGGATTCGTATTAAACGGTTAACATACATTCTTTTGAAAAGTCTTCTGTCACTACGGGGTGGCGCTTATTGGCTTTAATGAATTTGTTTAAACCCTCTTTGTCGCTTATTGGTGTTGAGGATTCATGCGTCATTCCCTAGAATTTTATATATTCACGTTTTTTTTAAATTTGGCCTCGCAATTGCTGATTTTTCTTTATTCATAAAAATGTACGTTTTTCGATATCCTGATTCCCACAAAATTGTGTGGTTTTCGTAGCAGACATAAATTCCATATCTGCGGTATTTTACCAAAAATTTGTTCCTATGTCATGGCAAAAGTTGCTCAGAGATAGGGTTTATCTTTTTGCGGCTTCCCTATAATATTTTTTTAATATATAATTCGTGTCTGGAATTTTCCTCAGTTTAATTTGCGCTTTTTTTATACAGTCATTGAGTGTAGTTTTTCCCTTTTGTGATATTTTGACTATTACTCTGTTCTACAAGTGTATGGGTTTAGTGCATTGGCAGATGCGCTAGACCAAGCCATTTGCTATGGTCCAGCAGATCTGCCAAGTACTCATCTCAAGTCTCCTCCAAAGTATGATCCTTATTTTCGATCTATATTTGGTTAGCTTGGTGGATTCCCCCCAAAGACCAAGACCTTAGATTATTTTTTTTCAAATGAATTTCTGTCATCGGTGTTTTTCCCCTGCAATGTCTTCGCTCTGTTATTCCTGCTAATGGTTTGTTGTGAATTTATTTAATATGTGAAATTAAATATACCCGAGAAAACTTTTGTTTTACATGGTGTTAAATTTTTTTAAATTGTGACCCATTCTATCTACGGCTTCTTGTTTATACATATCTTCCTTATTGGTAAGTGTTTAATTTATTATACATTTGACTATTTATAACAAGATTACAGCTAGCTTATACATGTAGTGCGCACTTAATGTAAACTCTCGCTGTTTTTCCTATTATAATTATTTTAAAATTCTTCAAAAACAATTTTTTTTCAAATTCGACTGAAAATGTCACCTCAGAGAGTCAAAGGTCAGTAGATGCATTGCACATACTTAACAACGAGAGGCCAGCCGTGGTTGAGCTCAACTCCAATTTTCTAGATTCCAATGACCCTCTTTCAGTAAACCCTCCTTCGTTGTTTTTTTTTTTTTTAAATTATCCCCCCTGAAAAAAAAAAAAATAATTTTTTTCAACATACATATCAAAAGAGTCACATTTTAATGCTGATTCTAAATAGTTATAATTTAATTTGGTTTACTACATCCATTTAAAAGTTACGTGGCCTCACTTATATTCTTTTTCTATGAAATAAAACCTAATACGTTTTTCTAATCTTGACACTTCACTGCTCGCGCATTCTTATATCATATTGGAAACAAAATGTGTTGCAAGAACTTATGACGTCACTTCTGATCGGAAATAATAATTAGGCGTTGAAATGTGACGGTCATAATAGATATTTCTTTAGTGGCTTTTATACTCGTTTGATTTTTTATTTAATATTTATTTATTTATTTTTTTTTGTTATTATTGTTTTATTCAAATATTAATCTGCTGGGGGCTGAGCTTGTTCTGCCTTTTACAGTTTCCTGGTCCGAGTTCCGGACTCTAAATTTTTGCTTTTCTTCTTCATAATATTCGTAAGTTTTTTCGTGGTTTCTATAGTGTGGCTTACAAGGCTCTGAGTCCGAGTGCTGTTTTGTTGCCTCGTCAAATATCTTTAATCTTTGTTTCTCTTCATGTTTGGCTTTTTTCATAAGTGTTTTAGCGACTTGTGCTGCTGACAAAGGAACTTGTTGCTGCCCCTTTGGTTTCTTTACTGTTCTCCATAATTTTTCTGTCAAAGAAGGTTTTCTTGACGATGGCCCAGCTTTAGCTATATCGATTTCTGTAGAAGAATTTTCGGTGTCACATTCTGTAAGCTCGCGTCTGGTAGATGGCGTTTGTTCCAAAAGCCATTTTTGTGCTACGGCCGTAGGTGAATCTAGTGTATGAAAATCAGATAATTCCTTGGTTTCTTCCAATTTTTCTTCCTTTTTGGATTTAACCTCTGCTTTATTATGTCTTAAGCCAGTAGGTTGTGTTTTAGGCTCTTCTCTGTCGCTTTCATCGCTTGTATCCGATGAATATTGAACTTTTCCTTTTTTCTCTTGTTTGTTGTGGAAATTTTGCAGCCAAGACTGGGCTAAATATTACTTCCACTTCTCCCAACTGTTGTGGTCATTAAAAAGGTCATAAAATTCATATGGTCTTCTGATATATACAGATGAGATCGTGTATTCTATGTCTTTTTCTCAAAGTATAGGCTCTTTTTCCCTCGGTTTTGAAAAATATACCTTTTTTATTCTATTGTTGTGCACTATTTCTTCCTTTTTATTGTGATGTTGCTTTAAAATATATGTTAAGTTATTTGATAGAATTGTTTTAATCATCTAGGGTCCCTCCCATTTCGGTTTTAACTTTTTTATTCCTTCCAGATTCGTTTTATAAACCTAAACCAAATCTCCTAAACAATAACTCGTTTTATTTTTGCTTGATCTGTCATATTTGTCTTTTTGTTCTGTTTTCGCATCTTACAGTTTGTCTTTAACTTGTTCCATAGCTTTTTTCATTCGCATTACCATCTCCTGCTTATATTGGTCTAAGTTGTAATATATTTTGTCATTTTGTATTTCATCTAAACAAATTCTGGGATCTCTTATGTGTTGCAAAAAAATGGCGTTTCTTTTAGGGTACGTGAAAAAGCCGTATTTATTGCAGACTAAAAATGGTAAATGTTCATCCCAATTTTCATTTTCCTCTCTTGCATGTATTCCCAGCATGTAAGCTAATTCCCTATGCTTGTGTTCAACTTTCCCATTAGCTGCTGCAAGGTAAGACGAGGTAAACCATCGTCTAACCCCCAGAGATTCTGTAATTTCGTCTAATAATTTGGCTCTAAAATATGATCTAGTGTTGCTAAGTGAAACTAGAGGAATAATCCCATGTTCCAAAAATAGGCGAATGACCAAAAATTTTGCACTAGTTTTTGTGTTTTCATCTCCAATTAGAAAAGCGTAAGTGTTTGAATTTGAATGAATGACTATGGTTATTAAAAACCCGTTTCCTTTCCTGGAAACTGGTAAACTTCCCCCGGATTCCCAAACGTCTATTGACATTATTTCTCCTACCCCTGAAGGGGTGGGGTATTCACCTAATTCAGCCCTAGGGGTCTTTGGTGGCGACTTTTGTTTGGCGCACTCTTGGCAGCTTTGTATAAAAGCTTTTACTTTTGAGTACATTTTTGGAAAATAAAATTTCCTTTCAGTCTCCCCATAGTTTTTGCTTCTCCCATGTGACAGCCAATCGTTGCATGTGCCATCTGTAAAACTTCTCCTTCCAGAGATTTTGGAATCACTGGAATAATTTTAAAGTCATTTTTTCTATATTCTTGTGATGGTCTATGGTATCTTACTAGAAGATTTTTACTTTCGTCTAGATCAAAATTATCTAATTCCTTTAAAAATGTTTAAAGTGCTCTGGCAGTTCCGTTCCTTTTGATGAAAAGGATTTCATTGCTACACAAAAATCATCTTTATTTTGATGCTTTGATATATTTTCATTAGACAGTATTTCTACCCCTTCCAGTTCGCTCTGGATGGTTGCTATCACATTTTTTTCTTATCTGGATTTCGTGATAAATAGTCTGGTAAAATATTTGTACGGCCCTTTATATATATTGGACTATATGAATATGCTTGCAGACGCAGTATCCACCGTGTCAGCCGGGCTATGTAGCCAAACTAATGATTTTTGGTCTACTCTTAAAATAAATTTTTTCCCAAGTAAAAATTGTCGAAAATATTCTGTAAATACTACAACTGATATACACTCCCTTTCAACTGTCGAGTATTTTTTCTCTGCTTCCGTCAGTGACCTACTGCCGTATTGAACTATTGATTCTACTCCTTCAGAATTAATGTTTAATTATATGGCCCCTATACCGTATCCCGAAGCATCTGTTTGCAAACATAAGTCTTGTGACAAATCTGAAAGTTTTAGTAATGGTGCCAGTATTAGTTGCCTTTTCATTTCATCTAGCACTTGTTTTTCGTCCTTTGGACATTCGAACTTACTTTATTTCTACAAATCACTTGTGATATGTTGTGGTCTTGTGTCAGAATTTTTAATATATCGTCTGAAAATGCTTAATTGCGAACAAACTGATCTGGAGCTTTTTTTATCTTTAGGAGGCTGTAAATTCTCTATGACTGTAAATTTTTCTGGATTTGGTGAAATAGTACCTTGGTTTATCAGATGTCCAAGAAACACTAATTTTGGTACTAACATTTTTAACTTTTCTGGTTTTAATTTTAAGCCTGCTTTTTCAAACTTTTCTAGTATTTTTCTAAGTCCGACCATGTAGTCTTCCAATTTTTCATTAAACAGCATTACATGATCTAAATAATTTAAAGCTTCTTTTTTCCTTCCTGGTTCGATGTCTTTTTTAACAACCAATTCATAAAGTGACAAAAAAACTGTGTACGGAATGATAAGTTAAATGTCATAAGTTCAAATTTGAAGGTTATCCCTATCTCGAATCTTACAGTATTACTGCTTTATGATTAGTTTTTGTATCTAAAGTGATGTCCCATCATCGTGCTATTAAAACAAAACTAGTATAATATTTTGAACCTCCTAGGGAAGCTAAAATTGAATCAATTCTTGGTAGCTTTATCAAGTCTTTAATCGTGAAGGCGTTTAATGCTCTAAAGTCTATACATAATCTCCAGGTGTTATCTTTTTTTCTGACTATTTCTAATGGAAAGCACCAATCACTAATGCTTTCTTTAATTATACCCTGATCTTCCATTTCTTTTGTTTGACTTTCTAGCCATGGCTTTAAATGATAAGGTGTTTTATACTGTGATTTTTTGATTGGAGGGCCCTCTGTTGATATCTTGTGCGTGATTAAGTGATTTAATCCGTAATCTGATTTGTGTCTTGCAAAAGTCCATTTAAAATCCCAAAGAATATTTTCCACCCTAGTTTTTACGTTTTCCGGTAAATGTTTTAAATCAAATTGTTGCAAAAAATCCGTTTTCGCCATTGCATACTCTTCTTGGTTGCGGTTTTAATGAGGATAAATGTTCGTGGCTAGAAGTGAAGTTTACGCTTAATTCTGGACTGTTTAGAGATTTTATTTCTGAATTTGAAATATTTTCTACTGATCCAAGTTCTACCTGTTTCAGTTTTATTTTATCATTACTTAGATTTGATAGTTTTAAGTATGTTATACCATTTTCAATTTTTATAACTTGATTTTCCACGAAAATCATTGGGTATTCTTTTATGGTGTACCCCCCTATCACGGCATTCATCGTTTTAACCTTTCCATCTTTTTCATTTGATGCAGCTAGAACTGGAGCTGTCGTTCCCCCTTCTATTGTGACTTTTCCGCTTATTTTTTGGTTAAAATTTGAACCTTCACTTTATTTATTTGTTGTTACGCAAATTTGGCTATTAACTTCATTTGCCTGGTTTATTGTGATTGTATAGGATATTAGTTCCCATAAAATTCCAAATTTTCTGATAACATCTACTCCTAGAATACAAGAAAATAGTAGCTGCTTGCATATTATTACTGTTAATGTTATTTCTTTATCCCCTGCACTAAATTTTAGCGGACATTCTCCCAAAATTGTCAGCTTGTGCCCTGTCACTGATTTTAGGGTATTTTGGCATCTGCTTACTCGATTTTTGACACTAGGAGGAAACCTATTAAATACTTCCTCACGAAATTAATGATTTAGATGTGCATGTATCTAGTAAACATGGTAAATTTTGAAAACACACGACTTTAAAACAACGCAGAATCGGTAGATTATTATTATTTGCATTTGTATCACAACATTATAAACTATATAGGGGTCTTTGTATGGAAACAGCTCTGTCGACCCTTACAGGCTGGTTTCTCCATTTAAATGCCCACTGTTTGGCAAAAAATTTCTTGGAATATTCCAGTTTTCTCCAGCGCTATTACTTTGACCCTGGGTATCGTTAACCGTCCGCCTTCTAGGCCTAAATTCAGGAATATTATTAGGTGTTTTCCAAGTATTGTTTTTTCCCTCCCTCTCTAAATTTCTCCCCTCTTGCGTTCTGAACTGGTGTCTTGTCTTGTACGTCAAACCTTCTTTGCGTGTTCTATGCCAGCAATCTGCTGCATAGTGGTTTGGTTTGTTACAATAATAGCAATAAAATTTACTCTTAAATTGTTTGTTTGTTTCCTGGTTATTTCTAAATATTTTGGATCTGTCCTTGTTGGTTCCCCAACTATCTGTCTTTGGTGGGGGAGGGTATCCATATTTTCTATAGTTATTAGCTGCTAATCTCTCAAGGTCGTGGAATCTGTCAGCTATCTCCTTAGACAGTTATCTCCTTAGCTCCAGTGTTATTTATTGACATCTGATCAAACTTTTTCTTAGCCTCATCAATTTTTACCTCTGTTTCGACTAGTATTATAGCCTGATCTAATTTTTCAGGTTTCCGCGATAACATTAGTCTTTATAGCTTTTTTAGTAACCCTTGGGTAAACGTATGTAATTGTATTTTCTGTACTGTCTCGTCATTTCCGCATTTCTTTAATTGTAAACACACGGATCTACAAATTTTGTCTGCATATTCCCTGATACTATTTGAGGTATCGAATGTGACTACCTCTGTTCTTAGCCTCTCGGAGATGCTTGTCTCTATGAATCTTGTTTTAAAAGATTCAATTAGAGTACTGATGTCCTTGGGCTCTTTTTCCTTAATTGCCTCAAAATGATTTAGGGCGCTTCCCTTTAATCTGGCTGCAACGCATTGTTCTTTGACCTTATCCTCAAATGATTCAGTTAGTTCGTCGAAAATTTTTAATTTTCCGATAAATTTATCTATATCTGTGTTTTCAGCATATTCTAACATAATGTTTGCGACTTCAAATACTTGTGACAATGAAGCAATTTTTTCCTCTGGTGTTATTATCTTATTTCAACTTACAATTTTATCTAACTCCGTCGCCCGTGTTGATACTGCGGTCATCTGTTGTAGTGAAGTATTATTTGTGGGATTGGGGTGGTGTCGGCATAAATTCATTTATTCTCTCTCTATAGGGGAGATAAACTCTAGCCCTAAGGTAATTAAACTTTTGGTAGCGTGCCTTAGGCTATGACCGAACTAATGAAACGTACCGACTGGGTATGTTCGAGAAGCTAAAACTAGATTGTAGAAAGGTTGTCTAAAATATAATACTTTTATTCATTTACCATATAATATAATCGGATATATTCCGTCTACTGGGACTGGCTGTCCCAAGTAGACCACAAGTCTCAAAAACAACAATAATATATAAATAGATATTTAGACACTTACAATGATAAGACAAAGTTCCAAGGTATTTCTAAAAACAACGGACCAGACGTCAGTCCGGCATAAAGTTAGTTAGAGATGTTCCCTTCCGATAAAATGTATCTTTTATACATTTTTATCAACCCCACCTTCCCGTATATTCGCTAGGAAGTGGCAATTTCCAAATTTCCCGTTAAACAGAGTTTAGCAGGATACGGTTCTTATCTTAATAAAAAAAGTGGTAATTCAAAACTTTATATTTGCGTCATATATATTTTTACTAAATTAATAATTAACTAAATTAGAAAGCTTTACCACACAACTATGGAGTTCAGTGTTGAAGGAAGCAGAGGATCTTTGAACCTTGAGGACCTGAAGGGTGTTGGACAGTGGCCCTCTGGGTAATTAGAACCACATACTAATTCCAATACAACTCTGGAGTTCGATGTTGAAGGAAGCAGACGATCTTTGAAGATTGAGGACCTGAAGGGTGTTGGACAGTGGCCCTCTGGGTAATTAGAACCACTTGCTAATTCCAATACAACTCTGGAGTTCGATGTTGAAGGAAGCAGAGGATCTTTGAACATTGAGGACCTGACGGGTTTTGGACAGTGGCCCCCTGGGTAATTAGAACCAAGTGCTAATTCCAATACAACTCTAGAGTTCAATGTTGAAGGAAGCAGAGGATCTTTGAACCTTGAGGACCTGAAGGCTGTTCGACAGTGGCCCTCTGCGTAATTAGAACCGCATACCAATTCTAATACAACTATGGAGTTCGACGTTGAAGGAAGCAGAGGACCTTTGAACATTGAGGACCTGAAGGGTTTTGAACAGTGGCCCTCTGGGTAATTAAAACCACTTGCTAATTTTAATAAAACTCTGAAGCTCGGTGTTGAAGGAAGCAGAGGATTTTTGAATATCTAGGACCTGAAGGATGTTGAACAGTGGCCCCCTGGGTAAATAGAACCACATGCTGATTCCAAGACAACTCTGAGGTTCAATTTTGAAGGACGCAGAGGATTTTTGAACCTTGAGGACCTGAAGGGTGTTGGACCGTGACCCTCTGGGTAATTAGAACCACATGCTAATTCCAATACAACTCTGGGGTTCAATGTTGAAGGAAGCAGAGGACCTTTGACCATTGAGGACCTGAAGGCTGTGGGACAGCGTCCCTCAGTGTAATTAGAACCATATACTAATTCAAATAAAATTATGGAGTTCGATGTTGAATGAAATAGAGGATCTTTAAACATGGAATACCAGAAGGTTGTTCGACAGGGACCCTCTGGGTAATTAGAACCACATGCTAATTCCAATACAACTATGGAGTTCGATGTTGAAGGAAGCAGAGGATCTTTGAACCTTGAGGACCTGAAGGGTGTTGGACAGTGGCCCTCTGGGTAATTAGAACCACATGGTAATTCCAATACAACTCTGGAGTTCTATGTTGAAGGAAGCAGAGGATCTTTGAGCCTTGAGGACCAGAAGGGTGTTGGACAGTGGCCCTCTGGGCAATTAGAACCACATGCTAATTCCAATACAACTCTGGAGTTAGATGTTGAAGGAAGTAGAGGATCTTTGAACTTGGATGACCTGAAGGGTGTTCAACAGTGGCCCTCTGGGTAATTTGAATCACATTCTAATTCCAATACAACTTTGGTATTCAATGTTGAAGGAAGCAGAGGATCTTTGACCCTTGAGGACCTGAAGTGTGTTGGACAGTGGCCCTCTGGGTAATTAGAACCACATGGTAATGCCAATACAACTCTGGAGTTCGGTGTTGAAGGAAGCAGAGGATCTTTGAACATTGAGGACCTGAAGGGTGTTGGACAGTGGCCCTCTAGGTAATTAGAACAACATGCTAATTCCAATACAACTATGGAGTTCAATGTTGAAGGAAGCAGAGGATCTTTGAACCTTGAGGACCTGAACGGTGTTGGACAGTGGCCCTCAGGGTAATTAGAACCATATGCTAATTCCAATACAGCTCTGGAGTTTGATGTTGAAGGAAGCAGAAGATCTTTGAAGATTTAGGACCTGAAGGGTGTTGGACAGTGGCCTTCTGGGTAATTAGAACCACATGCTAATTCCAATACAACTCTGAAGTACGATGTTGAAGGAAGCAGAGGATTTTTGAACATTTAGGACCTGAAGGATGTTGAACAGTGGCCCCCTGGGTAATTAGAACCACATGCTAATTCCAAGACAACTATGGAGTTCAATGTTGAAGGAAGCAGAGGATCTTTGAACCTTGAGGACCTGAAGGGTGTTGGACAGCGGCCCTCTTGGTAATTAGAACCACGTGCTAATTCCAATACAACTCTGGAGCTCGATGTTGAAGGAAGCAGAGGATCTTTGAACATTGAGGACCTGAAGGATGTTGGACATTGGCCCTCTAGGTAATTAGAACCACTTGCTAATTCCAATACAATTCTCGAGTTCTATGTTGAATGTAGCAGAGGACTTTTGAAGATCGAGTGCCTGAAAGCTGTGCGGTAGCGGTCCTCAGGGCAATAAGAACCGTGCGCTAATTCCAATAAAATTATGAAGTTAAATGTTGAAGGAAATAGAGGACTTTTAAAGCTGTAGTACCTGAAGGGTGTGGGACAGTGGCCCTCTGGGTAATTAGAACCACATGCTAATTCCGATACAACTATGGAGTTGAATGTTGAAGGAAGTAGAGGATCTTTGGACCTTGGGGACCTGAAGGGTGTTGGACAGTGGCCCTCTAGGTAATTAGAACCACTTGCTAATTCCAATACAACTCTCGAGTTCGATGTTGAAGGAAGTAGAGGATCTTTGAACATTGAAGACCTGAAGGGTGTTGGACATTGGCCCTCTAGGTAGTTAGAACCACTTGCTAATTCCAATACAACTCTGGAGTTCGATGTTGAAGTAAGCAGAGGATTTTTGAATTGAGGACCTGAAGGGTGTTGGACAGTGGCCCTCTGGGTAAATAGAACCACATGCTAATTCCAATACAACTCTCGAGTTCGATGTTGAAGGAATACAACTCTGGAGTTCGATGTTGAAGGAAGCAGAGGATCTTTGAACCTTGAAGACCTGAAGGGTGTTGGACAGTGGCCCTCTGGGTAATTAGAACCACTTGCTAATTCCAATACAACCGTGGAGTTCGATGTTGAAGGAAGCAGAGGATCTTTGAACCTTGAATACCTGAAGGGTGTTGGACAGCGGTCCTCAGGGTAATAAGAACCATACGCTAATTCTAATAAAACTATGGAGTTCGATGTTGAAGGAAACAGAGGATCTGTAAAGATTGAATGCCTGAAAGGTGTGGGGTCTTGATCTTCTAGGTACTTATAACCGCTTGCTAATTCCAATACAACTCTGGAGTTGAATGTTGAAGGAAGCAGAGGATCTTTGGACCTTGAGGACCTGAAGGGTGTTGGACATTGGCCCTCTAGGTAATTAGAACCGCATGTTAATTTTAATGCAACACTGGAATTCGACGTTGAAGGAAGCAGTGGACCTTTGAACCTTGGTGACCTGAAGGGTGTTGGACATTGTCCTTCTGGGTAATTATAACCGATTGCTAATTCCTATACAACTGTCGAGTTAGACGTTGAAGGAAGTAGAGGATCTTTGAACCTCGAGGACCTGAAGGGTTTTGGACAGTGGCCCCCTAGGTAATTAGAACCATATGCTAATTCCAATACAATTCTGGAGTTCGATGTTGAAGGAAGCAGAGGATCTTTGAACCTTGAGGACCTGAAGGGTGTGGGACAGTGGCCCTCTGGGTAATTAGAACCACTTGCTAATTCCAATACATCTCTGGAGTTCGATGTTGAAGGAAGTAGAGGATCTTTGAACCTTGAGTACCTGAAGGGTGTTGGACAGTGGCCCTCTGGGTAATTAGAACCACATGCTAATTCCTATACAACTCTGGAGTTCGATGTTGATGGAAGCAGAGGATCTTTGAAGCTTGAGGACCTGAAGGGTGTTGGACAGTGGCCCTCTGGGTAATTAGAACCACTTGCTAATTCCAATAAAACTCTGGAGTTCGATGTTGAAGGAAGCAGAGGATCTTTAAACCTTGAAGACCTGAAGGGTGTTGAACAGTGACCCTCTGGGTAGTTATAACCACATGCTAATTCCGATACAACTATGGAGTTGAATGTTGAAGGAAGTAGAGGATCTTTGGACATCGAGGACCTGAAGGGTGTGGGACAGTGGCCCTCTAGGTAATTAGAACCACTTGCTAATTCCAATAAAACTGTGGAGTTAGACGTTGAAGGAAGCAGAGGACCTTTAAACATTGAAGGCCAGAAGGATGTTCGACAGTGACCTCCTGGGTAATTATAACCACGTGCTAATTCCGATAAAACTCTGGAGTTCGAAGTTGAAGGAAGCAGAGGATCTTTGAACCTTGAGGACCTTAAGGGTGTTCGACAGTGGTCCTCTGCGTAATTAGAACCAAATATTAATTCTAATACATCTGTGGAGTTCGATATATGTATATCAAACTCTATAGTTCTAAAGTTCGATGTGGAAGCAGAGGACCGTTGAACTTTGAGGACCTCAATGGTGTTGGGCATTGGTTCATGAAAATCTCAGAAGTGATACATGCAACGAAGTAAAGAATGAACCATAATTCATGGTAACTAGTTAAACGGCGTTTAAAAAAATGTGTAGTGAGATAGAATTGCAAATTGAAGCTAATTCACGATATAACTTTGGTTTTAGTTAATTTTAATAGTAAAAGCTAATTGCGAAAACTAAATATTTGAATTTTTCGAAAAAGAGCCTGAAACCCAAGAATGTATCCAGTATTTTTTCTTTGGGGGGGGGGGTACAGAAAACTTATCAAAAAATGTGTATATTAATTTTTGTTACATTTTTACTAGTAGGACAAACAATTTGGGGGGTTTAGACCTCCTAACCCCCCTCCTGAATACGGCCTTTCTGAAACCTTTTGAAAATACCGTCAGTTCGAATTTAAGTTTGCACCTTGGAATCAGAACGTCAAAATATTGCATAATAGAACTACAGTCCCCCACTTTCTTTGCATGGGATGCACTAGATTTCTCTCCTTTTATTGCTTTTTTCCCAGGGGCGATCGTACCGAGTCAGTTATCGAAATTGTTTTGAGAGGGCTCATTTGATGATAAACCACCATAGGCAACCCTTGATCCAATTGACTTGATCCAATCATTTGTTATGCATTATTCTTTGTGTAAATAATTGTTCAACTCTGTTGTAAGTGTCGTGTTCACAAATAAAAAAACTTATACAGTTGAATAGTGTTTATGTTATCCCCAACATTTACTAAAATAGTCAGCTTTAAGGCGTGGAAGGGGGTGATGATTCATTAGACTCAGAAAGAGGGTGACGCTGAGTCTGCCCTGAGTGGCACCCATGCTAGTTACGCCACTGGGCACCAAACACCAAGAGCTGTCCCTATGGTTGGTGGTGCCCGGTAACAAATTAATTACAGCCCCCTCCCGATTGAAATTTAAGCAAAAATGCTGAGTCAAAGTAAAAATTTTTGATCAAAGTCAGCAATCTTCCTGCTACGGCGCCCCTCCTCCGAACTTCACGCCCGGGGTAGCCGACCTGGTTGCCTATCCCCCTCGGAACGGCTCTGCAAACATTTTTGAAGGTTTTTTTGTCTTTGGGAAGCAGCAGATTCTTAATTTCAGAATTTTATGGACGAATAGCGTGTCAAATTTATCTATTGTGGCAACACTGTTTTATTGTGGCAACAAGTTTAATGTGGCAACACTGACAAAAAGTGATACTACATATATGTTTTTGAGGGAGAATATTTTTATTTTAATGTCCTTGGTACTTTAAGGTTTTATTTGATTGGTAAAGAGCTTTGTCCCAGTTGTATAGCAAGACTTTTAAAGGTACATCTGCACATATGGAAAATACACAGAGAACACGATTGGCGCGAAACATTGCATAAGAAACTACATTAATTCAAACCAAAAAACTTTTTGAGGTTCAAACGCAGCCTCCAACCCTCCCTTCCGTAAGTATACGTAACCCAATCCCCTTACCATCTGAAATTTTGACTCTTTGAATATTTTTGTAAAGATTAATGGTGCTGTTGAATGTTAAAATATATTTGAAACTAGTATGTCCTCATCGCTTTTATGTAAAATTTAAGATTAATCATATTGATTTGGGAGTCCTGTATAGACAGGCTTGAGCCCCCTCCCCCCCACGCATTCCCAAGAGACTACCTATCTTCTATGTTACCTTTCCTTCATAGTTTCATAGTTCCTTTTTAGTTTCTTTTACCTTCATAATTCCTTCAAACCTTCATAGTTTCCTTTTTCCTTTCTTCATTTCCTTCCTATTTTTCCTTTGTCATTACTAATTGTTTCAAATTTCATGGAAACGATTCCCCCTTAGCTTAATAAATAATTTCTTAGACAACAATGCCATTTATAGATAATATTGGATGAAAGGTTACAAATATCTTTTGTTCTTTTCACTAAACTTTATCTCTTTTTTTTCTTTTAAATAAAACTTTCTTTCTTTTTATACTAAGTTTAACCCTTTGGTATGGTTTGGTATGGTTCAAATGGAAGTTGAAACAAAATGATTTTATTTGTAGTCCCTGAATATGTCTGTTGATTAATTATCCTAGCACTTACCTTGGTAGTATTATTAGTAAAGACGGTGGGAGCAGTGAAGATGTTAAAAATAGAATAGCCAAGGCTCAGGGTGTTTTTTCACAGTTAAAAAAAGTCTGGAAGAATAGGAAGATAAGTCTGCAAACCAAGATTAGAATATTAGAAGCTACAGTGATGACAATTGTCAAATATGGCTCTGAAGCATGGGCGCTCCGAAAAGCGGATGAAGATTTGCTAGATGTTTTCCAGAGAAATTGCTTAAGGATCGTTCTAGGTACCCGGCTGACTGACCGTATTTCAAACAATAGGCTATACGAAAAATGTGGTTCAATACCGCTCTCTAGGGCTATAATGAAAGAAAGGTTGAGGTGGCTAGGGCACGTTGTGCGGATGATGGATGACAGATTGCCGAAGATTGTTCTTTTCGGCCAACCATCTAGGGCTAAACCGAAAACAGGCCGTCCTCGTCTTGGGTGGGAGGACGTCATAAAGAAAGATTTAAAGGAAATGGGAACTTCGTGGGCGGGTGTAAAAGGGAGGCTTTAAATAGATTGGGGTGGAGGAGGATCGTGCTTAGCTGTGTTGGCCTCAGGCGGCTTGGTGCTGCGGTGAGTTGTTAGTAGTAATAATAGTAGTTTTCCCCAAGATTCATCTCTCGGATGAAGTTCTGGGACTTCAGAACATTTCCACATTACAAACTTAAATACATAGTACTTTTAAAATTTAAATAGTCAGCTTCCTTTTAAGAAAATATTAATAGAGGAAATTAAAATTCAACTTAATTTATAATCAAACTTGATTGTTATAATTTTCTTTCAGCTATAACAATTTTAATCTTCACTGGATTTGAGCAATATTGTTTTGCCATCCAAAGCCGAATAACATACTATTTACAAATTTTTATAAATGTAATAATTGTAATAATGTAATTTTTAAAATAATGTAATAGTAAAATAATGTAATTTTTATAAATGAAAATATGTAAACACCAAATAAAACTTTTTCATTGTCTTAACTGAAAGTTTTACCCATCATTTCTATTATTGTATATAGTTTATATAGTTTATCCCTATGCTTAATTTTCGGACTTTCTCAGTGGCGGTTCTGGCTTCTTTTGGGCCCGGAACAAAATCTTGATTGGCACCCTTCTCCCCCTCCCCTGTCTTCTTCAAAATTTTCACGCCAAATTCTAACAAAATTTTCATTGATTAGCGAAATTATTTTCTATTTATTAATTAAATAATAATTATTTTCTAATTTGTTATCTAAATTATAAAATTATCATAATTCATTTATTTTTAAATTTCTTTTATTAATTAATGAATAATTTATTAATTATTTTTATTTATAAACTGCACCCTCTACTTTGTTTTAATAAAAATTGAAAAATGACTAACCACTAGATTATTTATTTGAAATTTTATACCCCTAAAATTTTTGCGCCCGGGGCTATTGCCCCCGATGTCCTCCTAAAACCGCTTCTAGACTTTCGCTTCGCTGCTTAAAAATGACGACAATTTTTTTTTTTTTTTTTTTTTTAGGAGTTAGTCGAAGCTTTACTGCAGAGTTCAAAGCTTTGAGAGAAGCGAAAGTCAGCTACAAAGTAACTAAAACGAACCAGCTTCTAGTCCGTCTGGATAAACTCGTATCTGGCCTGCCACTGGAGCCGTCAAAGCGTAAAGGTGAGAATAAATTATATTTATTATAATTATATATTATTATATACTTAATATATTACTAGAACAAATTATTATATATATTTCTTGTTTCAAAGTAAGAATTTTTTGCCTTTTTCTGTCATGAATTTTTTTCTCAGTCAAAAAAAAAGTTTTTGGATTTTAACTCGTTTTTCATATAATCTGACTTTTGTTTTTCTCTTTTTATGGCTGTACAAGCTAGTAAACTAATTCTTGAACATATAGAAAGAGTTGTTTGCCCAAATGATCATACTTTTTAGAAATAAGAAAGATTGTGGTATATACAATGTTGGGGCTGTGCCTTTTTTTCTTTTTTTTACTTGATTATCCAAAATCAAAACAAAAAATTGGATTTTTCAAGCTTTGTTCACATAATCTTCCACCTGATTTTTGAGTATAGGTATGCTGCATGTAGAAAGCTTGTCTTTCAACAAGTCTGGCTAGCGTTGTCTAGCAGCAGCGCTTCCACCGTTGCTGAATTTTTGTAAAAATTTCCAAATTGGGAAAATTTTGATTTTTTCCGAAGAAGACTTACCTCCTGATATTACCCCAATAACTATATTTCGCTCTTCATCGAATCAAACTTTCTACAAGTGCCTGTGAAACTCTTGGCAAGTCTCTATTATCGCGTTTAAAATGATTTTATTCGTTCTGATCTTATTTGCCAAACGAGATAATAATAAATATGTATACGTGCAAATTGTTCTGTAGATATCAAAAGTTGATCAAAAATAACTTTTCATGTGTCATTAAGTGAATGTATTTTAAAATCTGCTTTTAAAGAATTAGGTGAAGGTTCACCGCATCTGTTGCCCAAGACATATCGAACTATGTGTTGAGTTTTGTTTGTGTCTTTGAAACATGTTCTGTTTTCTAAGTAGGTTATTAGAAACGCTCTTGGAACTTTGAACAAATTTCATTTATATGTCAGAATCAGTATGATTGTCACGTAGGACGGTTTCGTGCCAAGCGTATGGTATTGAAACAAAAGTACAAAAAGGAAGAATACGGGAGATTTGTCAGCCGTTCATAGTTGTTAGAAGTATAATGTAGTTGTTAGTATTGTAGAAGTGTATATAGTCATATATAGTTAGTAGAAGTATAGAATAGTTGTTCGAAGCATAATAAAGTTGTTAGCATAGTAGAAGTATATATATAGAGTTATATATAGTCATTTAGAGTTAGTAGAAGTATAGTATAGTTGTGAGAAGTATAATGTAGTTGTTAGTATAGTAAAAGTGTATTTAGTTATATATAGTTAGTAGAAGTATCGAATAATTGTTAGAAGTATAATAAAGTTGTTTGGATAGTATAAGTATATATAGTTGTATATAGTTATTTAAAGTTAGTAGAAGTAGAGTATAGTTATTAGAAGTGTAATAAAGTTGTTTGTATAGTAGAAGCATATATAGTTATATATAGTCATTTATAGTTAGTAGAAGTATAGCATAGTTGTTTGTGTTAGCATAGTAGAATCATATATAGTTATATATAGTCATTTATATTTAGTAGAAGTATAGTATAGTTATTAGAAGTATAATAAAGTTGTTAGCATAGTAGAAGTATATATAGTTATATATAGTCATTTATAGTTAGTAGAAGTATAGCATAGTTGTTTGAAGTATAATAAAGCTGTTAGCATAGTAGAAGCATATATAGGTATATATAGTCATTTATAGTTAGTAGAAGTATAGTATAGTTGTTAGAAGTGTAATGCAGTTGTTAGTATAGTAGAAGTGTATATAGTTATACATAGTTAGTAGAAGTATAGAATAGTTGTTTGAAGTATAAAAAAGTTTTTAGCATAGTAGAATCATATATAGTTATATATAGTCATTTATATTTAGTAGACGTATAGTATAGTTATTAGAAGTATAATAAGTTGTTAGCATAGTAGAAGCATATATAGTTGTATATAGTCATTTATAGTTAGTAGAAGTATAGCATAGTTGTTTGAAGTATAATAAAGTTGTTAGCATAGTAGAAGCATATATAGGTATATATAGTCATTTATAGTTAGTAGAAGTATAGTATAGTTTTTAGAAGTATAATGTAGTTGTTAGCATAGTAGAAGTGTATATAGTTATATATAGTTAGTAGAAGTATAGAATAGTTGTTAGAAGTATAATAAAGTTGTTAGCATAGTAGAAGCATATATAGTTGTATATAGTCATTTATAGTTAGTAGAAGTATAGTATATTTATTAGAAGTATAATAAAGTTGTTAGCATAGTAGAATCATATATAGTTGTATATAGTCATTTATAGTTAGTAGAAGTATAGTATAGTTATTAGAAGTATAATAAAGTTGTTAGCATAGTAGAAGCATACATAGTTATATAAAGTCATTTATAGTTAGTAGAAGTAAAGTATAGTTGTTAGAAGTATAATAAAGTTGTTAGCATAGTAGAAGTATATATAGTTATATATAGTCATTTATAGTTAGTAGAAGTATAGCATAGTTGTTTGAAGTATAATAAAGCTGTTAGCATAGTAGAAGCATATATAGTTATATATAGTCATTCATAGTTAGTAGAAGTATAGTATTGTTGTGAGAAGTATAATGTAGTTGTTAGTATAGTAAAAGTGTATATAGTTATATATAGTTAGTAGAAGTATCGAATAGTTGTTAGAAGTATAATAAAGTTGTTAGCATAGTAGAAGCATATATAGTTATATATAGTCATTTATATTTAGTAGAAGTATAGTATAGTTATTAGAAGTATAATAAGTTGTTAGCATAGTAGAAGCATATATAGTTGTATATAGTCAGTTATAGTTAGTAGAAGTATAGCATAGTTGTTAGAAGTATAATAAAGTTGTTAGCATAGTAGAAGCATATATAGTTATATATAAGTCATTTATAGTTAGTAGATGTATAGTATAGTCGTTAGAAGTATAATGTAGTTGTTAGTATAGTAGAAGTGTATATAGTCATATATAGTTAGTAGAAGTATAGAATAGTTGTTTCAAGTATAATAAAGTTGTTAGCATAGTAGAATCATATATAGTAGAATCATAGTCATTTATATTTAGTAGAAGTATAGTATAGTTATTAGAAGTATAATAAGTTTTTAGCATAGTAGAAGCATATATAGTTGTATATAGTCATTTATAGTTAGTAGAAGTATAGCATAGTTGTTTGAAGTATAATAAAGCTGTTAGCATAGTAGAAGCATATATAGGTATATATACTCATTTATAGTTAGTCATTTATTATAATGTAGTTGTTAGTATAGTAGAAGTGTATATAGTCATATATAGTTAGTAGAAGTATAGAATAGTTGTTTGAAGTATAATAAAGTTGTTAGCATAGTAGAATCATATATAGTTATATATAGTCATTTATATTTAGTAGAAGTATAGTATAGTTATTAGAAGTATAATAAGTTGTTAGCATAGTAGAAGCATATATAGTTGTATATAGTCAGTTATAGTTAGTAGAAGTATAGCATAGTTGTTTGAAGTATAATAAAGCTGTTAGCATAGTAGAAGCATATATAGGTATATATAGTCATTTATAGTTAGTAGAAGTATAGTATAGTTGTTAGAAGTGTAATGTAGTTGTTAGTATAGTAGAAGTGTATATAGTTATACATAGTTAGTAGAAGTATAGAATAGTTGTTTCAAGTATAATAAAGTTGTTAGCATAGTAGAATCATATATAGTAGAATCATAGTCATTTATATTTAGTAGAAGTATAGTATAGTTATTAGAAGTATAATAAGTTTTTAGCATAGTAGAAGCATATATAGTTGTATATAGTCATTTATAGTTAGTAGAAGTATAGCATAGTTGTTTGAAGTATAATAAAGCTGTTAGCATAGTAGAAGCATATATAGGTATATATACTCATTTATAGTTAGTCATTTATTATAATGTAGTTGTTAGTATAGTAGAAGTGTATATAGCTATACATAGTTAGTAGAAGTATAGAATAGTTGTTTGAAGTATAATAAAGTTGTTAGCATAGTAGAATCATATATAGTTATATATAGTCATTTATAGTTAGTAGAAGTATAGTATAATTGTTAGAAGTATAATAAAGCTGTTAGCATAGTAGAAGCATATATAGTTATATATAGTCATTTATAGTTAGTAGAAGTATAGTATAGTTATTACGCGTAGAAGTATAATAAAGTTGCTAGCATAGTAGAAGCATATATAGTTATATAGTCATTTATAGTTAGTAGAAGTATAGAATAGTTGTTCGAAGCATAATAAAGTTGTTAGCATAGTAGAAGTATATATATAGAGTTATATATAGTCATTTAGAGTTAGTAGAAGTATAGTATAGTCATTAGAAGTATAATTTAGTTGTTAGTATAGTAGAAGCGTATTTAGTCATACATAGTTAGTAGAAGTGTAGAATAATTGTTCGAAGCATTATAAAGTTGTTAGTATAGTAGAAGCATATATAGTTGTATATAGTTATTTATAGTTAGTAGAAGTAGAGAATAGTTGTTAGAAGTATAATAAAGTTGTTTGCATAGTATAAGTATATATATAGTTATATATATAGTCATTCATAGTTAGTAGAAGTATAGAATTGTTATGAGAAGTATAATGTAGTTGTTAGCATAGTAGAAGTGTATATAGTTATATATAGTTAGTAGAAGTATAGAATAGTTGTTATAAGTATAATAAAGTTGTTAGCATAGTAGAAGCATATATAGTTATATATAGTCATTTATAGTTTGCAGAAGTAAAGTATAGTTGTTAGAAGTATAATAAAGTTGTTAGCATAGTAGAAGCATATATAGTTGTATATAGTCATTTATAGTTAGTAGAAGTATAGTATAGTTGTTAGAAATATAATAAAGTTGTTAGCATAGTAGAAGTATATACTACTACTACTACTAACAACTCACCGCAGCACCAAGCCGCCTGAGGCCAACACAGCTACTCACGCTCCTCCTCTACCCCAATCTATTCAAAGCCTCCCTTTTTACACCCGCCCACTAAGTTCCCATTCCCTTTAAATCTTTCTTTATGACGTCCTCCCTCCCCAGACGGGGACGACCTGCTTTTCGTTGAGCCCTAAATGGTTGGCCGAAAAGAACAATATTCGGCAATCTGTCATCCTTCATCCGCACAACATGCCCTAACCACCTCAACCTTACTTTCATCATAGCCCTAGAGAGCGGTATTGAGCCACATTTTTCGTATAGCCTATTTTTTGAAATACGGTCAATCAGCCGGGTACCCAGAACAATCCTTAAGCAATTTCTCTGGAAAACATCTAGCAAATCTTCATCCGCTTTTCGGAGCGTCCATGCTTCAGAGCCATATTTGACCATTGTCATCACTGTAGCTTCTAATATTCTAATCTTGGTTTGCAGACTTATCTTCCTACAGACTTTTTTTTAAGTGTGAAAAAACACCCTGAGCCTTGGCTTTTCTATTTTTAACATCTTCACTGCTCCCACCATCTTTACTAATAATACTACCAAGGTCAATCTTTTCATTACCCAACGTCACCTTTTCATCTTCACTTATTCCTAGCCTTAGTGACTTTGTCTTCCTAACATTAATTTTCAAACCAATTCTAGCACCCTGAACTCGCAAAACCTCTAAAACTTCATTCATTTTGCTTACACTTTCATCTAGGATGCTTAAATCATCAGCATAATCCAAGTCCAGGAGACTTTTTCCTCCCCATTTGACTCTGTGGTCTCCCATTGCCTTTCCTGTGCTCCTTAAGACAAAGTCCATCAAAATAATCCATATAAAGGGGGATAGAACACAACCCTGCTTAACTCCTGATTTAATACAAAACCAGCTGCTAACCTCATTTCCTGCCTTAACCGCAGCAGTGTTATTCTCGTACATAGCACTAATCACTTTAATGTATTTGTCTGGTATACCGTACAAGGATAAAACCTTTACTAAACCTCTTCTATCAACAGAATCGAACGCTTGCTCGTAATCTATAAAACTGAGGCCCAAAGGTGTTTGAAAACTCTCAATTATTAGCCTAAGAGTGAAAATTTGGTCGACACATCCTCTACCTTTTCTAAAACCGCACTGCTCTTCTCTTAAAACTTTGTCTACGGCATCTCTCAGTCTAAAAAGTATCATATTACTTAAATAATTTTCTACCTACAGAGACCAGACTAATGCCTCGATAATTACCACACTCATACCTTTCTTATAAAGAGGCTTAATTAAGGTTTTCCTAAAATCGTTAAATACTTCCCCTTTTTCAAAAATAATATTCATAATCTTCAATAACTTGTTTCTAACCTCAGAGCCACCATATTTAAGAAACTCATTTACCATCCTATCATCACCTGGACCCTTATTATTCTTTAATCCTTTTAGTACTGTTGCTAATTCCTCCTCACAAAACAAATCTTCCTTCACATCCAAGGTATCACAAACTTTTTCATTTTCCTCTATATATTTTCCTTCAAATCTATCTCGGTTAAGCAAGTTCTCAAAATGTTCGGCCCATCTCTCTTTATTTTTTTCCTTATCGCTAATTGCGACCCCATTCCTATCTTTAACTGGGACAAGTCCGGATTGACTACTCCCTCTCAATTTGTTAACGTGCCAGTACAATATTTTACTATTATGCCGTCTAGCTGCATCTTCCAGATCCTCGGCAATTTTATCCATGGCCTCCACTTCACACCTACTTAGTTCATATTTTAATGCTTTCTCCACTTTCTTTACATTTCTTTTGTTTTTTTTACGATTTATCACTCAGATAATTCTTGTACACGCCCTTTCTCCTTTCTATTAAACATAAAGCTTTTTCACTAATATTCTTAGCTGCAGTTCTTGCTTTCTTCCCTAATACACCTTCAGCAACTTCACAAATTATTTTTCTAAAATTATTCTAACCATCTTCCACATTATCAAATTTTAAACTTTCAAGTTTAGTATTCAACTGCTCCTGGAAAGTTTCTCTCAAATTCTCATCCTGGAGTCTACCAACATCATAACTTCCCGGGAGGTAGTTACCCTTCCGATATTTCAGCTTTAAATTAACCCTTGACACTACTAGTAGAAGTATATATAGTTATATATAGTCATTTATAGTTAGTAGAAGTATAGTATAGTTGTTAGAAGTGTAATAAAGTTGTTAGCATAGTAGAAGCATATATAGTTATATATAGTCATTTATAGTTAGTAGAAGTATAGTATAGTTATTAGAAGAATAATAAAATCGTTTTAGAAGAATGACAAGTTAGTTTTTTAGTTCATGAACAGAATGTGGTTCAATGGGTGACCGATGAAGATGTGAAAATGTGCCCAGAGTGTGCAAAATCTTTTGGAATTCTCAGAAGACGCCACCATTGTCGATTATGCGGAAGTATACAGTGCCATGAATGTAGCACTTTTATCCTGGTCAGTCATGCTAGTAAGTTTGTTTTGTTTTTAAATGTTTTTTGGGCTATTTTTTTCGTCAGGTGTCAGCTATAGTAACTATAATAATATAATAACTATAATAATATAATAACTATAATAACTATAATAATAACTATAATAATAACTATGATAACTATAACTATATAATATGTCAGCTATAATATAAAGTATGTAGTAGCTGAACAGCTTGTAATGGGGGTTTTACTCTTTTGATTTGTTTCTGTGTATAGCTTCAAAATTGATGTTTAGAATAGTTTTGACACACCATTTTGGGTATACGTTTTGTTCTATAGGGTGTCCACAAAGTCTGGGTACATACGAATTTTGATTTTTCAGATAAATTGACAACATGAATTATAGTAAAAATAAGGTAAATAAGATAAGTAAAAAGATACAAAAAAAGATAAGATCAGATAAAAAGTAATTTTTTTCAGATAAATTTGGTTTTCAGATAAATTGGATGAAGATATCAGTTTTACTGGAGACTTTGTTGTTCAGTAATGAAGCTCTGTTTTATATAAACGGTGAAGTCAACAGAGAGAATCCTCGATACTTCTATCAGGACAATCTGCAATGGATGAGTCCATCCAAACAACAGGACTGCCAAAAGTTGATGGTGTGGTGTCGTTTATAGCGGAGTCCAGGCGAAGGACTTCCGGAGGAAGGAGCCCCTGCCCCATTTTGCTCCCTAATCGCACTCCTCCTTACTTTATTGGAAGATGAGGTCATGTAGAGTGGTCCCCTTGCTCACCAGACTTTACTCTCCTTGATTTTTTTTTCTGGGGTATGTTAAAAGAGAAAGTTTACTAAGTGAAGATTGCTAATCTAAACCATTTGAAAGAGCGCATTATCAGTCAATGTGCTGAAATTGACGGCAATACACACCTATTCAATCAAATTCGCCTGAATTTAATAAGGCGCATCAGGTTATCCATTGCGAATAATCAAAATCATGTTGAAAATATAATTCCCTAAACATTATAATTAATAAAACTGTTATATTCTATGAAAAGTAAAATTCGTATGTATCAAGACTTTGTGGCCAGCCTGTATCGGAGTTAAATGAATTCTTTCTTTTGACGGGAATGCTTTTTTAATGCCTGCGTGGACAAACGATAAATCATCCGGCCTGGCCGTATTCTGACCGGATGCAATTTCTTCCAAAGACTATTTTGACTACCGGCTGAAACTTCTCTGGCTATTCTTTATTTAGTCTTTGTTCCATCTCCAACCATAGCTCTGGACTCCTTCCAATTGTATTCTACTTCTGCCCTCCTGCTCTCCTGGTTTTCAAGAGGGTGCTAATTTCAGGTGGATACAGCTGCCCCAAGCACCGTGGCTAAGAGGGGTGGGGGTGCATATGGGAGATTGCTCACTCATCAAATTTTTCTCTCCGATTCGGCTTTTTTTGCTTATGTTTGAGCTGGGAGGTGGGAGGGGTGTAATTAATTTTTCCCCGGGGACCACCAAGCCTGGGGATGGCTCTTCCCCCTCCCCTCTCTCTTAAAAATCTTGAGATAAACACCCAAAGCATCAATAATACGGTATTCAGTACCGTATTGAAGAATACCTTTCTACTAGTACAAATAAATAGTTTTTAGGAGGAATCTCTTTTTTATGTAGTGTACAGTGCCTTTTTTTTTTATTTCTTCAAAGTTTGTTTGTTTGTCAATTTGTTGCTTGTCAATAATTACAGTCCCTTGAGTTGTGTTTTATTTGTGTGTTTATATTGAATAAAGTCAAAGTTCAACGTTCAAATTGGTCGAAAGTGATCAGAGGGCAAATGCCCCCTCCCATGCCCATCAGCCATTTTGAGATAGCAATTTTATTCAGCGTATCAGAAAGGTCTGGAAATTATGTTCTGAGGATCAAAAGTCACTCCAGCCCTCAGGGCAAGGGTTGTAAGTTTTGCCCTGGGAACATATAAGGTTTTATAGAAAGCGTGGTCATATAAACTTTGGAGGGGGCTCGTTGGAATGGTAATCAGGCGCTCTTTTTAAAATTGTATGGTAAAATTTATCGATTTTATGGCTGGCAAAAGACTATTGAGAGCTTTATAAATTTGTCTTTATTTTCTCCAAGCTACTTAAAGATTGTTCTGTCTTTACTTTCATCATAAAAGAAAACATTTTTTTTAATTAATCCTTGCCAGGCACCATATATAACCTGTATAAACCCATAAGGTTATATAAGCTTATGGGGGCCGCTAGCAGAAATGTATACGTTTACAGCATTGGAGCAGGAGCCTTGTAATTTTACAAAATAAGTCGTGGGGAAGGTCAACGAATTCACACAAAATTTCCCGCACATGATAGATAGATACTAAATACTTCAAGCACCGACCGAGTTACTTATACCGAGTAACTCCCCTCCTGGATACGGTCTTGTTTGCAATACCCATCAAGTACTTTTGCAAAAGTAAATATTTTCATTTAAGCCCTTTAAAACGTTAGCATAAGACCGAGAGGTCTTATGCTAATATATATATATATAGGCCTATATAAATACATATGTATGTATATATATTATAGGGTGCTGGATGTGGTTTTAACAACTTCTGATTCAGACTTCTTCCCAGCACCGCCAGGCCCCGGCATGGCTACGTGGCAAGGTTATGTATATTGATTCTCATTGTCACTCGTCTTCTAACCGCAGCCTCTTTTTTATGCCATGACGTTACCATATGTTCGATATACCACACTGAGAAAACGTTAGCATAAGACCGAGAGGTCTTATGCTAACGTTCATGGCAATGCTATGTTCATTGGCAAAGTGTGGCCAATGAGCTTAAGTTGACGTCTTTTGAATAGAGTTTATTTATGACCCGTTGTAAACACAATAATATATAAAATAAACTATGATATAAAATAAAGTTTAAAAAAACACATTGAAGTAAACAATAAAAGAAAAAAAAGACAGATATTGGCAGATTAAACTAACTCCAAATTTATAAGATAAGCACACAAGCACAATAATTGCACAAATAATCACACAGGCACAATAATTACACCCATTAGAAATTACGCAATAAATTTACTGTTTAATAAGGGAACACCATAGGTGTCCATTGAGTCTTATAAACTTCATTATTTCATAAACTTCATTCCTTTATTATAAACTTCAATGCATTTGAGGATGGCAGCATTAGGATCTATGATACCGTATCTCCTATTGGCCCAAGAATTACTTGCCCAAGGAGAGGCCAAGGAGATACTTAGCACACCGGTAGTAAGTTCGCCGTAGCTGTTTTATTTCTGTTTGGTGGTTTGCAATAATTCATCAATTTGCTCAAAATCGATCCTTAATTCGCTTTTGGGAATCCCGTCTGCCAATATGGAGAGTGTAACATAGGCAGCGGGGTCTAATGTTTTCAATATTCCTGCCTTTTCTGCCTTCATTGGCTATGCCTTGCAAGTGGATATTAGCAGTGTCTTAGCAATTCAGCTGACCTCTGCAAAAACCTATTATCCGTATTTTTAAGGAAATCGCAACATAGTTATTTTTTGGTTTTTGGGATAGGAAATATAGATGAAGATAAAGAGATTAATAAATTGGTTTTCCGTTGATCTTTTTTCCCCAGTCTTTCCCATTCATTTTCTACTGGATGTGGATGCTGGATTTTTTTCATTCTAGAATGTCTGTGCTCAGGCTCGTTACTAGCCAAAATGTTTGACGGGGGGGGGGGCAAGAGGTTTTACCGACTGGCTGGTCATTTTTACAGACTTTTTTGTAAAAAATTACCAAAATGTCTGTTTCGAATGCAATACGTAAAATCACTGCACTAGTTGGTAAAACCGCTGAATTTACCCACCGAGATTCAGATTTCGGTACATATCATGTCACTATTTTAATACCGTTTATTTAACCAAATGGAGAATTGTGGCACCATCTATAAAATCACGGCAGGAGTCGGTAAAACTGCTGCGTTTACCGACCAAGTTAGAAATTTGTTTTAATTTTATAGCTTCTGAAGTTGACCTGAAAAATAAAACTTAATATGATTCCCAAAATATTCTGTCTATGCTCTTTGACAACCTGGATGCACTTACACTCTTTTTATTTATTTAAATTGTAAGAGCAGAAGTAGCAATATAATATCCCCAAAAGTTTCAACTTAATACCCCCAGTCGTTGTTGTTATTATATTGTTAAGGTGTCTTATTTGCAACCAAAAACACAATGCCTTTTGATTTATTTTAAAGCAACATTTACTTTTAAAGCATAATGAACCATTTACATAATTGTGGGGGATTGAAATGCCTAGTATCCCTAAAGACATTGTTGCTGGACCGTTCTACTATGCTGAACAAAATGACTGTCTCAAAATTTTGACTGGATGCGTTTTGAAAATGAATAGACTTGAGAGAAGGACTGTTTGCCCTCAAATCACTTTTTGCTCTTATAAAGGGAACCAAAACTTGTAATTTTGAATCGAATTAGCTTCTTTAAAAGTGTCAAAAATATTTCTAGCTATTGTAGAGTGTTGCTGCCAATGATATTGCTTATATGTCCCATTGAAGTCCTGCATGGAAACTGTTTTTTTGTTCAATTGAAACTCCTAAACGTCCCCTAAAAATTTCATCTTAATACCCTTAGCGTCATTAGTTATAGTAACTGTAGATGTAGTATTAAAAGTATACACATAGTGCCTTCTGGCTAGTTCAAAATCCCCTCCACTTACCCTTAAAGGTCTAAAGCAATAATATAAGTTGTTCTTCAGATTATGCTTTGTCACCTTTTTGAAAGTCCATATGCTCATAGTCTGTTTCTATTTAGTTCAACATCTGCCTAAATATTCCTTAAAAGCTTCACATTAATACCCTATCTTGCACATTAGCAATAGTATTTGCAGCATTAGTAGCAGTTTGCGCATAGCACCTTTGGTTTCCTCAACATCCCCTTCAACACACGCTGAAAGTTTCGACTTGATACATAAATACATCCCTCAACCGCCCCTGCAGCATTTCTGATGCGTCCGCTTGACAAGCTGTGTGGGTTTAGAGTGTTTCGAATTGCTTCCATACAGTTCCTGTATATCCCAAATGTTTATCCTTAATAGCCTCGGTTGTAATAGCAATAGTAGTAGTGGTTGCAGTAGAATTAATTGTAGTAGCCTAAGCTTTAATGGCAGTGATAGTAATAGACGTAGTAATAACAGCAACAGCAACAGTAGTATAAGTAGAAACAGTAGCATTAAGATACAAATATTGTCTTTTGATTAGTTTAACGTCCCTCACAACCAGCCCTGTTAGTTCCAACTTCACATACCAAACTGTTCCTAAGATATTGCTATTGCACCCTTTTGAGAATCTGCATGCAGAGGGTGTATTCTGATTCAGTTCATCTTCCCCCTCAAAATTTCTTGAAAATTTCACCCTCATACCCTTAGGCATAATTCTAATAGTAGTGGCAGTAGTAGTATTGATATTGCTAGCGGTATTGAATAGCGGTAGTATTACTAGCAGCAGTAGTATTAACCTATTGCCTTTTGGTCAGTAGAACAAACCTCTCATCAATTCCTGGAAGTTTTAACTTAATACAGTGAGCCGCTGCTATGACATTGCTGATATGTCCTTTCGATAGCCTGTATGTATGTATACTTCTTAAAATTTCCATCTCGATGCTCTTAGCCCTACAAGTACTTGGGATAGAAGTAGTAGTAGTAGTAGTAGTAAATGTAGTAGTAACAGTAGTATTAACAGTAAGTGTGCACATGTTGCCTTTGGGTGAGATGATCTTCCCCTTCAAGTATTCTCTGAAAGTTCGAACTTAGAACCCAAATCAATTCTTGGGATACGCTATTTTGACAATGTACATGCACATAGCGTCTTTCATGTTAGTTCCAGTTTCCTCTTAATACTGTAAATGGAGTAGTTTGGTAGTTGTAGTAGTATTATTAGCATGCAAATATTGCCTTTTTGATCATCTCTCTTATCATTTCCTGAATTTTCCAAATTAATATACTCAGCTATTCTTGTGTTGCACCCTTTTGACAATCTGTATACACATAATGTGTTTCTCTGAAAGGCTTGCCCGAATGACCTTCGTCTTCTTGGAAAATTTAGCTCAAGGATGTACTCCTTTTTCATTGAAACTTATTGGATGCATGCATTAGAGAATTTATTTAACTTATAGCTCTTGTCCTGATGAGGACAGTGGAGAAGTTAGTATACCTAAAGACGAAACTACTGTACTTTTCAGGTAGACTGAAGACAATAGCTCTCCTAAAATTTTGATCGGATGTATTTGGAGGAATGATAGGCTCGGGAGGGGGGGTTAATTGCCCTCCATTCACTTTTGAATCTTAAAAGGGTTCTAAAACTTCCGTCTTCCAATCAAATGAGCTCCATCCGATCCAGAATTCATAAGACTACCCGTTCCATAAAAGCTTTATACGCCCCGGGCATAATTTACAACCATTGCCCATGAGCTCTGGGGGATTGTGTCCACCCTAAAGACATTTTTATATGATTTTTGGACTATTGGTAACAAAATGGCTATGTCACAATTTTAATTGAATGAGTTTTGGGAAAAGAGGATGTGAGGGAGGGGGGCTAGCTGCTCTCTCCATAGTGTTTGACTCTTAAAAGGGAACTATAACTATACATTTCAAATCAAATCAGCCTATTCTAAAGTTCACATGACCATCCCTTCCATATAAAGCATATATGCCCCTGGGACGTAACATACAACCCTTATCCTCAGACTCTGGGGGATTCTGTCCACCCTAAAGGCCTTATTATATGACCTTTGGACTATTTTTGAACAAATGGTTATCCCAAAATTTTTACCGGATGCATTTGTGGAAAATACGACGTAGAGGGGAGGCTGCCCCCCGATCACTTTGACTCTTAAAAAGGGAACTAGAACATCTGATTTCCAATCCAATGAGCCCTGTTAGGAGTTTATACGACCACCCTTATCCTAAAACCTTATATGCCCTCGGGGCACAACTTACAACCCTTGCTCTGAGGGTTGTTTTTTTGGGGGGGTGGTCATCCTCAAAGACATAACTTCCAGACCTTTGAACTACGCTGAAAAAAATGGCTATCTCAAAATTTTGATTAGATGTATTTTGCGAATTGATGGGCGTGGGGGGGGGAGCTTGTTGCCCTCCAATCACTTTTGAGTATTAAAAAGGGCCCTCTCGATTTACAATCGAATGAGCATTTTTTTAAATTTCTACGACAGCAAATGGCCATTTCAAAATTTCTTTCATATGGATTTCGGGAAAATACGAGGTGTGGGGGGGGGGTATCCGCCCTCCGATCACTTTGAATCTTAAAAAGGGTACTAGAGCTTCTGGTTACCAATCCTATTAGCTCCTTCCGAAGTTTATATGATCATCCTTTCTAATAAACCTTATATGCCCTCCAGGGCATAACTCCCAAACCATTTGTGGAAAATACGACGTAGAGGGGAGGCTGCCCCCCGATCACTTTGACTCTTAAAAAGGGAACTAGAACATCTGATTTCCAATCCAATGAGCCCTGTTAGGAGTTTATACGACCACCCTTATCCTAAAACCTTATATGCCCTCGGGGCACAACTTACAACCCTTGCTCTGAGGGTTGTTTTTTTGGGGGGGGGTCATCCTCAAAGACATAACTTCCAGACCTTTGAACTACGCTGAAAAAAATGGCTATCTCAAAATTTTGATTAGATGTATTTTGCGAATTGATGGGCGTGGGGGGGGGGAGCTTGTTGCCCTCCAATCACTTTTGAGTATTAAAAAGGGCCCTCTCGATTTACAATCGAATGAGCATTTTTTAAATTTCTACGAAAACAAATGGAAATTCCAAAATATCTATCAGATGCATTTCGATAAAATGCACGTGGGGGTGGGGGTGGTATCCGCCCTCCGATCACTTTGAATCTTATAAAGGGTACTAAAGCTTCTGGTTACCATTCCTATTAGCTCCTTCCGAAGTTTATATGATCATCCTTTCTAATAAACCTTATATGCCCTCCAGGGCATAACTCCCAAACCTTTGTCTCGAGGGCTTTGGGAAGGCTATCATCCTCAAAGGCATAATTTCCAGACCTTTCAATTTCCAGACCTTTCAACATTCAAGACCTTTCAGACCATTACGTTTTTGAACATAATGGCTCTCTCAAAATTTTGATTGAATGTGTTTTGGGAAATGGTGGGCGTGGGAGTGAGGTCAGTTGCCCTTCAATCACTTTCGACTATTAAAAAGGGCACTAGCCCTTTCAATTTCCAATCAACCCTTTTCGAAGTTTCTACAACAACTCCTTCGATACGAAGTGTCCTGGTCTAAAACAAACCAATAAAAAAACAAAAAAAAAAACACATTGTGCCCACATCGGTCTTTACTTAGGCAGTGCTATTACGCTGCCTATGGTTTTTGAAGACCAACACTGCCTTTCCGTGACGCATAAATAACAGTTCAATAGGGAAAATACTTCTATTTGACAATGAAACACAACTAAAATAATTAACATTTACATAAAACAAAAAAATTAATTGCATACTGTTTAGCGTTCTTGTTTTCTCCAAAGCAGTTACAGATGCAAATATCTTTGACTTGGTAGTTTCCAGGCCACTAACTTGATTTGAGGCTTTCACATACAAATCAAGTCAATGGCCTGGAAACTAGGTAGTCAAAGATACTTTAGTGTCATATTTAGCCTATATTAGCTTATATTTAGTGTCATATTTAATCTATCGTTTGCTGATTTTTATCCAGTTTCTTTTTCTTAAATTTGATACCTTCTAATACCTTCTTAAATTTGAATTTAATATTTTTCAATATTTAATGAATTTTTCTTAAATTTTTCTTTAAATTTTTTAATATTAGAGACTGGATAGGTGCGAATGAAGGTCTTTTTCAAAAATTGAATTCCCTATTTGTCCCAACTTTTCAAGATGTATACGGTTGTTCAAGTTTCAACTTAACCAATCTAAACAATGAGATTTCAGGCTTCTCTTAAAACATTACACAAAAATTGAAAGCTTTTGTTTCTATTTTCAAATTTTTATCTTATAAATTTATTATTATTTTATTTTTATTATAAGTTTATTTTTAAGAATTTTTAAGATTTATGGTCCCCATGAAATGCTTTTTGCGGCAAGCTACAGATGTCACTTCCATCGAGAAGAAAAGATATTTAAATCAATGTGGTTCGTTAGTCTCATATGTATCATTCACCGAACCAGAATTATGATATTGCTTAGGCTTTTCTTAGAAAAGCTGCTTAAAAAAAGAAGATAAATTGACGATTTTTGACCAATTTTCAGCATGTTTTTTAAAATAAAGTTAGAGAAAATCTCACATATTTGATTCAGCTGATGGATAAAGTTTCAAGTTTCAATAAAGTTTCAAATAATGATCGATTAATAATAAAAATAAATGATTGATAAAGTTTCGAAATTTCAACTATCAAATGATAGCAAAATTTTCGTTTTATTTGGAACATTTAAACCGTTAAACTGCGAAAAAACAACAAACCTAAAAATTGCACAGGGTGTCTAAACTTTAATTTAACGTATTTATTCATTATATGGTTCAATTTTTTATTTAACTGATATTCAATTTAATATTCGTTTCATTAGAAAGAAAGATAACGATGAATTATGAAGTAAAACATTTTAACTAAGTCTTTGATTTTTAAGGGAAGCTCATTTACCCGTCACAGGAGAGTCCAGAGATCACTCGAAGAGTTAGTGAATTTAGTGTAAAAAATAGTATAAAATTTAAACTGCCTTCTTCAAGCGCCAGTATGGCCTCGATTACTTCGTTCGCTGACGTTGAAACTGGAGAACCACATATAAGGTCATGTAAATATTGTATCGAGGTAATGTAGATTTTTTTTCGTGATATTTTGGGCTCGAAAACAGGAATAAAATAAATATCTGAGAATATAAATTTCTAGACTGGTATTTTACCAGTTTAATAAATAAATACATATAATATATTTATTAGGATTGAGGTGAAATGCTTTTTGTCTTTTTCCATGTATTTCCACTCAAATAGTTAAAAAAAAACAAATATTGATAATCCAAATTTATCTCCTCTCCGCCTCTCTCCCCCCTCTCTCTCTCTCTCCCTCCCTCTTGTCTCTCTCTCTTCTCTCTCTCTTTCTCTGTCTTTTTTTTTTATTTTTTGAAATTTATTTTGAATTGTTGCAATCAGCTATTCTTCTTGCTCCGGTTGTACCAACATGATCAAATTAAAAATAATTCTAAGTATTACCTTTTTCAAATATTATTTGTTAAATTTCTGTAATTATTTTTCAAATCATATACTGTAGCTGCATATTTTATTTATGTAAATCTAAAATTGGGGCTATATTTATCTACTTTATCAACTTTACTGCTAAAACTACTATCTCTTTATGATATTTTAATTTAATAAATTAAACTAAAAAAACAAGTTGTTCAACTGAAAGTAAGGAGCAACATTAAAACTTAATTATTACGTTTTAATAAAATTATTACGCGTATGAAGAGGGTTGCCCCCTCCTCAACACCTCACTCTTTAGGCTAAAGTGTTTTACTACTTTTGAAGTAGCTTCCTATTGTTCTAATTAAACGACCCTTGTGTTTTAGGAGTCGTTCTTAAAGAATTGGGACAAAATTCAAACTTAAAAAATTTTTTGTATTTAATAAAATGTAAATAGCAACGAAGAACACACTGCCTTTCCATAATAAACAAATAAGTAGAACAACAGGGAAATTTTTATATAAGACAGTGGAACGCAACTTTAAATGAATATTTCGACCCTATATCCAACGGCCGTCCTCAGCAAAACAGCCGAAGAGAATAAAAACAATATGAAAGAAACTTACATTAAAATTCACTCATTAAAACTAAAAGGTTTTTTAAAAAATGTTTTAAACAGCCCTAATATCATTACTTCAAGGGAGTTCAACCAGGACTGGTACTCCAAACGAAGTGGACAGAGAACAATTCATTCAGATGGATACTTACTTGTTTAATAAAATGTATTTATATTAGACAATCAACAGAGTGTTAATGTTTGAATTTTTACAGATGAAAGACGTTGCCAAATTTAACAAACTAGTATTGCTTATTGATGTTCACGCTTCAACGTGGCAACACTCACGAAAATGTGACACGGCCCTAAAAACTTCATAATTTTTTAACAATTTGAAAAAAATCCTAAAAAATCGGGGTTTTCAGGTATGAATAGATTTAAGATGGGTCCAGGGAAAAAACTGTTTTTATTTTGGTGTTGTTTTGACTTCAAGTTATGTAACTAATTTTTTGGTGCCTTAATCTCTTTGAGACCATGTAAAAAGATTTGAGGATTTCTTTGCCGGAAAGACCCAGGCTATAGAATTCGATTCCTACCTCTGTACTAGACATCCTCTGAATGAACCTGTAAGCTAGTAAACCAATATACATATGTATGTACAACAAAAAATATATTTTTTTGAAAATAAATCGAAGGCTTCTTTGACATAAATATAAAGGCTGGACAAGTCAGTTCCTACCTCTGTTCCAGAATTCCTCTGAATGAACTTGGAAGTTATTAAGCCGATAAAAAATATCTATGTACAACAGAATAATATGTTTATTTGAAAATAAATCGGGGGCTCCTTTGCCGGAAATATGAAGGGGGCCTCGGGGGGCTCTTTGCCAGACTTCATCTGAATGAAATTATAAATCAGTAAGCCAATGTAGATAGGAACCAAAATTATAATATTTGAAGCTATAGCGATGACAGTGATTAAGTATGGTTCAGAAGCATGGGCGCTCCGTGAAACGACGGAGTTTGCTAGATGTTTTACAGAGAAATAGCCTAGGGATTGGTTTGAGTACCCGACTGACTGGCCTTTTCCGAACAGTCAGTTGTGCGAAAAATGGGGTTCAATCCCGGTTTATAGGCTCATAATGCGAGAAAGGATGAGATGGCTTGGGCGCGTTCTGCGGATGAAGATTATCAAAGATTGTCCTTGTCGTCCAACGGTCTAGGGCCGAATGAAAAGCAGGCCGTTCTCGAACGCGGTGGGAAGACGTCGTAAGGGAAGATTTAAGTTGAGTGGGAACTTCTTGGGGGTGTAAAGAGGGAAGCGTTGAATAGATAAGGATGGAGGAGAAGCCTGCGTAGCTGTGTTGGCCCCATATGGCTTGATGATACACTGCGTTAGTAGTAGTAATATAGATATATTCGTATAACAAAATAATAGATATATATGAAATAAGTTGAAGTCGACGTGGCCCATGAAAAACGAAAAACTAACGTTACTACTAGATTTAATTTACAATGTACTGATCGTAATTGATCCTACTTACAGGTGTTAAATAAGTATGAGAACCAATTAGAAGCTCGAACCAATAGACCAGCTTTAGTAGTCTTATACGATAGTCTCATTTCAAACAAAGAAAAGACTGTACTGCTTCTTCTCGAATATAATGATCTCTACAAACTATTATGGTGAGTGTTTATCCAGTTTAGTTAACGATTGTTTTTTTGTACAAACAAGAAAAATATTATAAAAAAGGAAATCCTTAAAGAAGAAATATATGAAAAAGCAATTAAACTCAATCTGTCATTATACTGTGACTGTCTATAAGAACAGCCGTAGTATCATAGTTGCGGCATCTGCTGCAAACTATTGAATAACAAAATTTAGATTTTTGAAAAAAAAACGCTAAAAAATTTAGAAAACGCGTTTTGAAAAAACAAACTGTCAAAAGAAGAAGAATCGTCATTTGAAGTGGTTTCAGGAATGTTAACTATCGTTTCGATAAATCTTAATGGTAAAAGTTAGTTGCGATAACAGATTTACGGGAATTCCAAAAAAAGGCTGGAATTTTTTCCCCAAAAATAGTGTCGGATCGAAATGAAGACTGCACCATTGGATTCACCATAGCCGAAAATTCCTACTTAGAAAAATTACTGTCCCCTATTTTCAGCAACAAGGGAAATCACTTTTTAGACTGGGAAGCAGTAATGTGTCTCCTTTTTATTTATTTTTAGTGATGAATAAGATGAATAAAAAGGATGGCAAAGGATAAACTCGCTTAAAGTTTTATTCACTGAGTTTAGAGACTCCTCGTGATCATTTGTTAGTAACGCCTCTGATCATTTTGGTACGTTTTCCAGAACTACTATTCCTCTAGGAAGTAGACGTTGGTCGTGGAAAGAGTTCCTCTAACCATGTGGAAATAATGCAGTTCTTCTACGCTATAAAAATGAGTCATATGGAATGGGAAGATGGGATGACATCTTCCCATTCCATATGAAAAGAGGTTTAATTGAAACGTTCATTTAAAGTTCCATATGAAAAGAGGTTTAATTGAAACGTTCTATATGAAAGGTTGAAAAGAGGTTTTATTTGTTTTATCAGATTTTCCATATTGAACTAGAGAAACATTGTTAGAGTGAAAAGTACGGCGTAGGACAACAAATAACCTTGAGGAACGTAGGCCTTCTAAAGGTGATGAGTCTAAGAGACCACCTTTATGAGAAAAAAATAATCTTTCATGAGAAATAAAAGATTACTTTTATGAGAAATAAAAGTGAGAAATTTTATGAGAAATAAAAGTATAATCTAGATGATAGGATGTATAATTGCTATTGTGGTTCTCTGAACCTATAATTAAGGAAAGTGTAAAAATAATTTTACTCGAGGAAGTATCGGCTAGCCTGGCTAAAACGTGGCGCGTGATAAAAGAGGCGCGTGACGTGGTGCGTGATACGCAACTGGTGGTAGTACTTCCTGTTGAAAATCGTAAACCAAGAAGGTGAAACGTTCGTTAACTTGGATTACTGAACGTAAATTACGAACGTATTTTCTGAATCTCAAAGAATTCGGAAAATACTTCTCAATGGTAGGATGACCTGTTACTAGAAGAAATCGGTCGGGGTTACATATTATATGGTTTTGGCTAACTTGGGGATGTTGAATCTTAGGTTTCAATAGAAATAACAGCTATATTATCAAGTGAGGTCAAGTAGTTGACCTCATCAAGTGAGATCAAGCTACGTAATAAAAAGTAATGCCTCAGGTAGCGATGTTCTATCATTAAGACTTGTTAAATTTTTTCCTCCATTAATCAAGCAGCATCTTGTGTCCTTAGTTAATAGTGCAATAAAAAAAGGATATATTGAAAGGATATATTATTTTTTTAAAATAAAAAATAGAAAAGTATTTCTCCCTATAATGTTTTTAAGTAGCTCATGAGACTTTTTTTTTTCTTAAATAACTTAGGAAATCATGGACCGATTTCGGTTTCTCCTGTTGTTTCACGCGTTCTTGAAAAATGTTTTGCTGCCCCTCTTTACGCGTAATTAGAGGGTTGTAAAACTTTCCCAGGTGAAAAATAAATGTTTGCTTTTTTTGCAGTCCTCTTTGCAGTCCACTGTTTCGACTGGATTTTAGTTTCAAATTTTAATTATGTATCCAAATCAAAGAGAGAGAGAAAATCTCAAACTGAATAAGAGAACACCGGTTCTCTGGCCAGTAGAAGTAAATAGAAAGACAAACTAAACGATTGATATTTCTCCTCTTTAGAACTAGGTGTCTTCAGTGATAAATATAGAAGAAACTAATTAAAAGAGGAAAAATAAAATCTAAATAATTTATACAATTAGAAAGAATAAATCTAAAACTGAAAATGGTTAAAAAAAAATAAGAAACAAATCAATATCTATATACACAATTAATATTATTGTGATTGAACACCACAAAGTATTTATATGAACAATTATGAGTGACTGCCGTGATAAGACAAAAGCAACTGCTATAACCTAGTTTCATATATCTTACTTACTAAGCGTCGAAACTCTATTGCGCCTAAACTGTGCCAGAATAGCGTTGGCAGTATTTGTGTTAACGCGGTTTGTTCTAACATGAGCCAATGCAGCACTGAACAGCTTCATCAAACCTGAATCTTGATTCAATATGTGAAAAGGCTCACAACTCTGATATTTCTCTCACTTGAATTCGACGGCTGGTTTGTACCATTTGATTATGCTATTGTCAATGCTTACAGTTTCTGGACGTCCCAAAAATTAATCGTCTCCTAAGCTGATGGTGACACATTTAAACTCAGCTGCCCAAAATTTGTCATTAGTAATTTTCCAGATAGAAAAATTTCTGTGATGGTGCTGATTCTTGTTCACAGCATCGAGCTCATCTTTGATTTGCTTAGGCGTATTGCCTTTCGAAAACAGTTCGACACTCCGTTTTTTTTTGTTCACGAAACACCTCACATCGACTCAGTCAAATAAGAAACTGCGCTTTCAAAATGACTGAAATTTTGTTGAGCATCAGCCAAAAGGGGAGCAAAAAAATTCCCTAGCTTACACTGATGAGTACTGCCTTCTTCATATAGAGTGGTAAGTCTAGAACTTTACTTACCACTCTCATATATATAAAATCAGGTCTCAGTCCGCTATTCTTTTTTTTTAATTTACACCTAAATTCTTCAAGCTAGAAGCTTCAACTCTAAGCTTGAACCTAACCTAACTAGAAGAAGAAGAATTTCTGCAAAAATATTTGGAATTGTTCTTCTTAAATCTCAAGTAGGAGGGGTGTTTTTTAATTAAGGTCCGTTGGACCATAAGTGCAGAACGAAAGATTATTCCAAAAAAGTAAATTTATTTTCAGAAATTCCATACTTTACTCTATTTTTTGACATAGTTACCAAGTTTTTTAAGACACTAATCATACCTCTCAGCTAATTTTAAGGTAAAGTCTTTATAAGAACTTGCCGCCGGCTTCAATACCCAAGAGTTCACTGCTGTTTTTACGTCGTCTTCATCTTTTTGACGGTTGCCACTGAGGTGGCAACCGGTTGAACTGGAGACGAAACATGGGTTTCGCATATCACGCCCAAATCGAGGCAACAGAAAATGAAATGGAAACACACACACTCCCCTGAAAATTTGAAGGTCGAACATCCTCTCTCCCAGTGCAAAATCATGGCCTCGGTGTTTGGGAATAAACATGGTGTTTTTTCGTCGACTTCATGCAACGGAGGAACCACTATCAATACAGAAGCATACCCTCGACCCTCAGACCCATACCCTTAACCCTCAGAAAGCACCGCAGAGTGATTAAAAAAAAACAAAAAAACGAAACAAAAAAAACAGCATGCTGACAAAGGAAATTGTCCCTCTTGATGACAATGCAAGGCCTCACACTGCCGGTCAGACCCGTAATTTGTTTGACAGTTTTGGCTGGGAAGTTTTCGATCACCTACACTACAGTCCTGGTCTTGCGTCGAGTCATTACCATCCGTTTCTCCACCTCAAGCAACACCTCAGTGGTAAACGTTACAATGATGATGACACGTAAAAACGGAAGTGAATTCCTGGTTAGCGGAACAGGCGGCAAGTTTTTATGCAGAGGTTACTTTAAAATTAGTTGACAGGTATGATAAGTGTTACAACAATCTTGAGAACTATGCTGCTAAATAGAGTAAAGTATTTTCTTTTTGAAAATAAATTTAATTTTTTAAATTAATCATTCGTTGTGTACTTTGATCAAACGGACCTTAATTAAAATTCAAGCCTCATATTATACTTTTTAAACGAGAAAAATCTTTAAAAATAATTCTTTAAAAAATTAGATGTATTTGTAAAAAAAAATTGAATTCATAGTTCACACTTAAAATTAATTTAAATAAATAAAATTGTTGAATGCCTGTTTTCATAAAAAAAAAAATTCACCTGGTCCCTGTCATTTATAGGTATTGGGCAATTACTTGACGAGACATTAAAATTACCTCTGTAAATATTTCTAGCTTAGCCTAGTTAGCCTAAATTTAATTTAGTAATGCCTTCTTCTAAAAAACGTTGGCTAAAGTGACTTAGTTTGACCCTTTGCCTAGTAAATTATGTTTACGATTTACGTATTCTTGTAGCTTTCAATTGCTCATTACTTGTTCCTCACTTCGTTTTGGGACGTATAGACCCTTTAATTGTTCTTAACAGACGTATTATTAAAAGCTCTTAGGTCCCTTTCTTGACAAAAAAATAAAATAAATTGAATGATAACATTTTGATTATTTTTTAATTTTGTGTATTTGTTAATCTGATTTATATTGATTCGTTTAAAGGTACGCTAGATTTCAGCGTTGTTAATAAAATTCTTTAATCTTTTTTGGGATTAACACGTTTTTTGTATATATTTAAAGTTTTAGAAGTAAATTAATTTTTTTTTTAATTTAATTCCAGATTATAAAGCTTAAAGAAAAAAAAAGCTTTCTTTAAATATCATAAGTGGCTCTGTGTTTATATTTTCTTTCCCATTCACAAAATATGGAAATTCTTTGACCTTTTTTTAGAAAGGCTACTTTTTGTATTTCAGGTCAAATTGCCCCTACAAATTGAAACATAAAATATAAAACTATATAGCAGAAGAATAATAGATCCTTCTACTTTCTGCTCTGTATTTAGTTTTTTCTCTATTATATAATGATATATACATGCATTATATATATTATTATATATACATGCTTAATTATATATACATTAATTATATATATAATATAATTATATTATATTATATTATAACATTTATATTATATTATATAATTATAAGACTAATTATATATAATTATATATATATATATATATATATATATATATATATATATATATATATATATATATATATATATATATATATATATATATATATATATATATATATATATATATATATATACTTAATTTTATATACATGCACATTAATGTACATATATATGCACATGTATATATATGTCCATGGGTTTACAAGAACATTTATATATTTTTTACATATGTATTTACTTTGTGTGTTACATACATATTACACATAGATGCTAACAAGATTCAAAAGTAGTTATTCCACGTCTTTAGAATTATAATTTTTGCTTTGTATTTAAACATTTTTTGACTTTTTGAAAGAATTAATTATTTTTAGGGAAGGTGAACAGGAATTTGTGTTAAATGACGCCAAAAAAGTTAGGATGGATCTTATGAAGCTAGCTGACACCCTTGATGGTTTAAGGTTTGTGGTTTAAGATGCTTATTGTTTTAATTTCCAACATTTTTTACTCTTTTTTTATTGAAAAGCCTATAAAAACAACAGGCTAAGACGGAGCACGAAAAAGAAAAATAGAGTAGATTTCATGGAACGAAAGAACAAAGAACAAAGGCAAAAGAACAAAGAAAGGACAGAAAATTACAGAACATGCAAAAAAATATCTATTAACTTGTAATTTGTGCAGATAAGATGCAAGTAGATAAGATATAATTTGACGTTGCGATTTCCATTATTTGTTCGATTAGATGTAGCTATTCTTCGAGTTGTAGCAATTAGCTACAACTGCAGCGATACTGCGATACTGCGTATCGCTGCGATACTGCGTATCTCTACGATACAATAATTAGCGATACTGCAGGTCAATAATGTACCTGATATTCTAGCGGTTATTACGCCTATTTCCCACATAATAGGTCTTGATTAGGTCCTTGACGGAACAACCTTTCTGATTTGGTTAACATTGCGCTTTCGTGGTAGACAATCGTAGTAATTGACATGCGAGGGGAAGTTAGAAATGGAGGTGGGTACTTTTTGGTAAATGGACATCAGTAAGCAGGAACAAATTAGAGATCTTGACATTAAAAGCATATATTAAACCAAGGCCGGATAGAGAAAATGATTTTGCGGGTCACTTTGATTATGTTTCAAAACTCAGCGGGCCGCATATAAAATTATATGTATCCCCGCATTAAGATTTAAGCCCAATATAGACATTTTTTGGAGGGATAATTTTTAAAATTTTGAATTATTATTGTGTTTCATATTACTTTTACATTTTAACCTGGACAATACAATAATAAAGCAAGTTTTAATTACGATCAAGAATCTGTTTTGTTATCACTAATCAAATGTGCGTATCAGGGGATGGTCACTGCGTCACTCAATTCTAGAACACGAACCGGATGTAAATTATACCATACGAGAGTATTTTCTGAAACATTTGGCATTGCCCCAATTATTCTCATACTAGCCCATGGTGGCTCGGATCCTATGCAAGTCGTTTTTCTGACATTGGTCAGGGAGGAACAAATGCAAGTCAGTTGGCAAAACTTGCAAGAACTACCCTACTACCCCTATAAACTACCCTATATACCCCTATAAAACTTGCAAGAACTACCCTATAAACGGTACATTTTTTCCACTACATACCGAATTTTCCGGCTACATACCTCAAAATTGTGATGGGGTATGACTCAGAATAGCCAATATAGTTAATGCAAGTTCATATCCGAGAAAGGGAACTAATGCTAGTGGCAAGGCCGTACACAGGGAAGGGCTTGACTCCCCCCCTCTAAAAAATGTTTGTCCGACTCGTAAAAACGTAACAAAAATAATTATAAACAAATTTTTAATTCGTTTTTTTTATCCCCCCCCCAAAAAAAAAAGATCCTGGATACGTTGTAGGTGGGTGGACTTCTCTTGGCTCAGTAGTTTGTGAAATATTTTACAAAGAGGTTGCATGGTATCGACCAGAAGGCCAACGCAGACAGCTGGTTTACATGTGTTCCTTTAGCAGAAGAGCTCCTGAAAGCACTGAACTGTCCGGCTATTTTCGGAACAACGCGGAAAAATAGGGGATACTATCATAAATAGTCAACACGAGGCATCTTACCCCTGGCTCTCATATGCTCTGTTTTGACCGAGAGAACGTTGTTTCATATTGTTGAAAAGGGAGAATATTGTTCCTGGACTTTCAACTTGCCATAAAGTGTTTTTGTAAACTAATCTACTAGAGGATCCTAGCCAGTCGATGCTTACATCCAAACGAAACAAAGGCACTTTTGACTAGATGTACTAATCTTCTAATCTAATCTACTAAAAAATCCACGCCAGTCGACACTCACAATCAAACAAAATGAAGGCACTTTTGACTAGATGTGTTGGCGATGATTTCGAGCAAAACAGACCAAGTGATGATTCATCTTTGTGCTTAATTGGATGCTAAATGCATCACCTATCAATCTACGTGCATGACACGTGCTGCAGTGGCCAGGCAGCATTTTGTCAACCTACCCGTACGATGACGAGCTCGTGAAGCATTGATGTAATAGTCCTAGTAAGAACTGCCAGTTCAATCCAATCTTTAATCTCGATCTTCCGAATTTGTCCTTACAGCCTTCAAGTGCAGGCTCAAATGAGGGCTAAGACAGAAGACCATGAACCTGCTGCTTCTGTGCAGAAACCCATTTTGCGCTGGGCATAGATCATCAAACAGATACGTAGACAGACAATTGTGTCTGCAACAAAAGTGACTGCTGAATTTAAATGAAAAGCGATATGCGTTTTTACTGCACTTTTGGTCTCTGGAAAAATACACTAGTCATTTCATTTCAAAATCGAAGGGGATGTTTATTTCCAGTCAATATTGACGTAATTCATTCCTGACCTTTGTGTCCTAGGCCTAAGGGTGATAAACATAGCCTATTATATGGATATTAGATGTTCCAAGATGCGTGTGCACCATGAGTCCGCAGAATATGCTCTATTCTGCGAAGGCAGGAATTGAACAGGCAATGCATGTAGTATATTCGTACGAATACTATTTTAAAATCTCAGTTTTGGTAGTTAATTTTTGAACCCCCGGGTGCAATTTCTGTTTTCAAAATAATATTTTGGTTTTCACTACTTTGACTATTATATTTTGTAAAAGTGTGACGAATCGTGTGGGCCGTAAAAATATTCAGGGTTGGCCGCATAGGACCCGTTGGCCGTGGTTTAGCCACCTCTGTAATTAACCATCAAAACATTCCTGAGCAACCCTGAACAATTTTGTCTTGTCTATCACAATGCAAAATGTTTCATAAACTGCATCCTTGTCAAAGAATAATCGTCAAAACAAATATAGCACTTTTAATACTTATTAGTAACTCTTTCAAACTTATTAGTAACCTAAAATGCCTACTAAATGATATTGTAAATTGTTCCGGACTATTATTTAACATTAGATAAAAAAACATTTCTAATTATTCAAATTAAACTTTTAAATTATTAGTAAACTAAAGTGCTTACTAAATGATAATTATGATAATATAGATTATTCCGGAGGAAATTTAACATTAGATAAAAAAAAAAACGCCCCATTTGATGCTCTCTCCCCCGCTCTTTACCTAAAGTTTAATTATTTTACCTCCCTTGATTGCATTTCCTTTAAACAATAAACGTTTACTTCAAAGGTCGTGGAAAACAGTCAGCAAATAGCACGCTTATAATTTCTAACTTGATATACCCGTTGCTTTCTAACGGGCTTTCAGGGAAACACTAGTCAAGCTTCAGTTGAAAGAGCAGTGAAGTCTACGTGGGGTGGCAGCCTTCCTTGTATATAGAGTGGTTTTTGTGGGCACTATGTTTTATTCTTTGCTTTCATTTGGAAAAAAAAATACTTTCTAAGGCCACAATGGCTATACATAACGTTTGAAAAAAAAAAAAAAAATATAAAATAAAAAACTTAAAAAGTATTAAAAAAAGAATATAATTAGAAAAACGAGAAACCGAGGGTAGTATCAGCAAGTGGGAAAGAAGGGAAAAGATCAAAAGCAAATATTTTAGCTAGGACTTCCGTCGAGCCGTTTTCAGTGCTCAAAATAGTAGTTTTTTCTTTTTTTTTGAGACAATCCTTGCCGACATATTTGCTTTTGTCCTTTTCGCTCCTTTTCTGTCCACTGGCTGATGTACGCTGGTTTTCTCAGTTTTTTTTTATTTTTAATTTTTTTTTCTTATAGCTATACCTTTTTTGTTTTTGTCAAACATTTGGAAAGAAAAACTTCTAAACTTTAATCGATATGTTAAACCGCCAGGAGACAGAAGATGTTCTGTAGAATTTTGGCTACTATTCTCACGGATCACTCTAGTGATTCACTCTAGAGGAATCACTCTAGAGATTCCTCCTAAAATAGGCGGGAATAGTCTCAGACATATAATAAACGATGTGCATTGTAGAACAAGGTTCCCCCTTTGATGTCCAGTCTCCCTTTGAGGTCGTCCAATCAGCAGAAAGTAAAATCTGTTGGATCCTTGAGCCTCTCTTTAAAATTTGAGTTGAAATCCCGAAGTGCCCCTACCTGTCAAATTTTACGTGAAGGGTAAAATCCGATTGGCTACCGGCTATTGATTCCATTGAAATTTCGAAGCTACCCCATCCTGCTAATCTAAACCAGAAGTCGGATTGTTTGCTTTAGTTCGACGCTGTGTAACGTAATAAACCAAAACGATCTTTATAACTTAATTTAGCCTCCAGTTAATAAAACTTATATTCTTAAACAATTATTAAAATAAGTTATTACTATTCACGGAATAAACTCCGGTAATCTCACTATCTTTATTTTTTTTTTTTCATCTTATTTTGGCGTTTTTTTCATCTTATTTTGGCGTTTTTTTATTAGTTTAATTTCAAATTAAAAATGATTATAGACATTTTAAGTAAGTAAGTGAAGAAGCGTACCTAGAAATTCAGTAGGGGAGGAGGTTAATGCCTCCTCCCCTGTTTTTCATGCGAGGGGAGGTGCTTCGTGTTGTTTTATTTAAATTCGTTGAAAGACAATTCATGGAGGTCACAAAAAAACACACTTACACGTTCGAAGGTATCCGATTTGCAATTTATGAATGTTTTATATGTAAAAATGGAAACCGTTAAAAACGGTATAAACCGTTACAATTAACAAAACTTCGGGTTTCCCCTGTAGTATTTATGGTATATTTCGACATAGATGTCTATGGGGTGAGCGTTGCTTCATCCTTTTAGCCCCACCCCTCCTGGAGGGGGAGTAGTAATTTATGTCCGCAAGACCATTTTTAGACACAAAATATTTCTTACTCAGAAGCAAAAATGAGAAAACGAGGGTAGCATCAGCAAGTGAAAAAGAAGTGAAAAGAACAAAAGCAAATGTTTTGGCTAGGACAAAACATTTGTCCTATGACAAAACAAAAATTTAATCAAAGGACAAAACAAAAATTTAATCAAAAAACCTTTTAAATTAATTTTATTTATAGACCTTGTTTATATTATCTTTTACTTTAACAGCATGTTTGTTAAAATACATAAAATATCCACAATATAAAACAACCACAATATGGATTGGAGTTTTCTATACAGTGGTCCATGACCTTCTCACAGGCTTTAACTTGTATAATTTTTTCAGAATTGATTTGACTTCACCAATTTCATTCTTATCACTGGAATTTTAAAATATTAAATTGCTGAAACTGTTTATTTTGAGTATTTGGTATTTTATTTTTGAATAAACATAGTACAACTTATACATATCAAGATGGCAGAATGGTAGATATTGACGCGTTTCAAGAAATCAACAACAACAACAACAAAAATGCACACTTCCCAAAAAGAAAAAGAAGAAGTAGAAGAACAAAAATGAGGATTTAGACAAAAAATGAAATATTCAGAATGGTAGCTCAATATCCTGAAAAAAGATGCGATGCTACTTGCTGAAATTAAAATATTACACTGTTTGTTACTTTTTATTTTTGCCTTTGGCTGTTGTGCAAAACCCTCCTTCCTACATGGGGAACTGAAAGCCCCATCCTCCAGAGAATCGTCGAGATACAAATATCTTTTTTAATGCAGTACAAATACTAGGTACTTTGCTGATACTAATGTTATTTTGCTTTAGACGCTGTAAATTAGCAAAAATTTGCAAATTTGCTAATTTAGATCTGTATTAATGCTACTCTTTTGAATATAGATCCTGATCAGATCCTAAAATCTGTGCAACAAAAATAAGGTTTTTTTTACATCGATCATCAAAATTTGAAAATGTATCACAAACTAGAAACGATATACTTTTCTTTTTATATTCGGTAGATTTAAAACATAAAAGAGAAGTTAATAGTTTTCAAATACAAAATCCTAGTAATCATTTTTATGCAAAATCTATGCTGATTCTGCCCCCTTCCTCGGCTCTTAGGCGTTCTAAAACATACCGAATTCCTTTTGTTTTTTACGAACAGGGCTTTGGAGTCTAATTGTGTAAAGCCTAATTGTGGAGTCTTCAGTCAGTTTGAATGAAAATTAATTTAAATTTAATAAGTCACTTAAATAAAAATTCAAATTGCACCTGATTGGTTTTTCTCTTTGAAAATTTAAACCAGTAAAAAGAATTAAAAACTTTACCGTCGCAAACACACAAGACCATTTTAGAAGTTGTTTCTCTTATCCTCTGTGGTTGCAAAATCCTTACATTTTATTTTTCATTGGACTTTTTTATTATTGCTATTTGTAGCAGTCACTTACGCTTGATATACCTTGAATCCTCTAGATTTAAATTACAAAAGGCTATTTAATCTTACAAGAGAAAAATCCAATAGCATCAAATATCTTCAGTTATAACTTATAAAATCTAAATAAATGAAGCTTTAAAACAGGGTTGTTGAGTCGGAGTTTTAGTAATTTTTTGCTGAATGGAGTGCGAGTTGGAGTCGGTTTATTGAAAATGTCTGAAGTCGGAGTCGGTTATAACTTGTAACGGATTCTACAGCCCTGTTTCTGAAATGTCTAGATCTTCAATTAGATACCACTAATTTCAAACAAATATAAATTAATTGAAAAATTTAAAAAATTCTTAATTGAATTTCCTTAGAAATCTCAGCTGAAATTAAAGAAGGAAATTAAAGATGAAAATTTAGATTTTCACATGGTAGGTCTTTTTGATTTTTTTTTTATGTTTTTTTTGTTTTTTTTTGTGAATATTGATATTTAATAAAAATGAATTTTCTCTGTTTATTGACCAATCATGATGGACTGTTAAAATATATTAAATATATTTTTTTGTTTATGTTTTATTTTAGTATACCCTCGTTGGAGTAACCTCCCAAGTTCTCTTGCCCAACATTTCTTTGTTTCTTATGCTTTTTTTGTTTAGTTTTTGGTAAACGAAACTAATTTCCGTTATTATTATGATTATGACATTACGACGAGAACAATACATCTACTATTTATATATCCTAATTATACCATTACCCATAATCATGCCCTAATTATATACCTATTTATATGCCCCAATACATCTACAATTTTTATAATATTGGTTCATTATTTTATTTATCATGTGGTCTACTATTTCTGTACCCAATTTCATGACCTCTACTCTTCATTGGGGTTAATGTTTGTCGTAGTTATAAGTGAATGAAATAAAACACTTCAAACAGGTGATGAGAAATCATATTAAGCAAAATAAAAGCCCCTTCCGTCCTCAGACTAAAATTGTCAGCTGTATCCTTCGTCACCCCTTCTACCCGGTCCGTCTGTGCATCTATGGTTTATTTTATAATACCTAGTTTTTTTATTCTTTTTCTTCTAGTTGTTTTTTATTTAATTTTCGTCCTTTATTTACAGTAAACGGATTGTTCTTCTTGGCAGAGATCAGGAATCTGAAATTCCTCGTATTCAGTTGAGTCTACAGAACAAAATCAGATATGCCACAGCTCAATTTTTGAAAGAAAATCTCCTTGGACTACCCTCACTACCCTCTGAAGAGGAACTGATTAGGATAAGAGAGAAAAGAAAGTAGGGTCCTTAAACTTTTTTTTAAACTAGTGCTCTGCTCAACGATCCATAATAGAAAGATATTAAAAGCCATTGTAGTGGCCAGCTGGAACAAGCTGGAAAAAAAGTCGGTTATTTTTTTTAGTTTCCCCAAAATTAAATAACAAGATTTTCTCCATAATTGCCAATGTTTTTCTATCATTCACCTGTCTTTTATGGTTTTTCTTCAAATCCCCGTAGGACGCCATAAGCGCCATAAGACTCTATGCCTTCCATCTCTACAAACTGATAACTGTTACTAAGGAAACTCCGAATAAGATCAAAAGTGTTTACCTCGGATCCCATGCACCTCACAATTTTCCAGCAGTAGGCCATGGTCAACTGTGTCAAAAGCCTTCACTCGATCCAAAATAATTGCGCTAACCTTCTTAAGTAAAGTATAACTGAAACGTGGGTGCCTCGAAAAGTTGAAGTTAAGCTGGAAATTTTCTAGGGGAATTGTCTACGGATAGTTTTATTTATTCGTTTAATAACCTTATATATATAGGAAAGTTTTTTTTTTATCCCTTTGGGACTCCATAAGCAACGGGTCGTACTTAAAACTCTATGCCTTCCATCTCTACAAACTGATAACTGTTACTAAGGAAACTCCGAATAAGATCAAAAGTGTTTACCTCGGATCCCATGCACCTCACAATTTTCCAGCAGTGGAAAATTGCTGGAGTAAAATAGCATGGTCAACTGTGTCAAAAGCCTTCACTCGATCCAAAATAATTGCGCTAACCTTCTTAAGTAAAGTATAACTGAAACGTGGGTGCTTCGAAAAGTTGAAGTTAAGCTGGAAATTTTCTAGGGGAATTGTCTACGGATAGTTTTATTTACTCATTTAATAACCTTATATATAAGAAAGTTTTCTAAGGAGAGATAAAAAGGTTGCTCAGTCCAGGTCAGACAAGGTTGCCGAGTTGTTCCTCAGCTATTCAACTGTGTTATAGATCATGTTATCACTTGCACGACCTCGAAGCTGAGCTTTGGACTCAATTATAGGGATAAAGTTGTCACTGATTGTGACTTAGTTACCAACTCCAAGTCTCAGCTATTAATGAATCTCAACACGCTTCTGGAAGAAGCTGCCAGGACCGGATTCTCCATTAAATGGAAGAAGAAGAAGAAGAAAGTGCATCCAAAGTCTGACGCCGACAATTCTAACTATTTGATCGCCAGGAATCAAATCGAAGTGTTTGACTGTTTCACTTATCTTGGTTCTATCATATCACCTGACGGCTACATCAACCATAAAGCTGTTGCCCACGTGGCCAAGGCCTCTGTTGTCATAAGCAGACTGAGCAATGTTTAGAAGAAGCCAATGATCAAACGAACCACCAAAATAAATATTTTTGGAACCTCAGTCGGCTCCATCCTGGTGTACGGAGCCGAAGCGTGGCCTGCAGCTGCCGCTTTCTAGCGCTGTCTTGACACTCTTCATTCTAAGTAGCTTTGACAATTTAGGGAACCCGATGGACAGACTTTTTCAGCAATGACTACCTGTGAAGTATGACTTCTCTGTCGCCCTTGTCACACCAGGCTGCTCAGCGGACACTTCGTTGGTTCGGACATCTTTTGTGGCTGCCGGCCGACATTCCGGCTCGGATTCTTTATGACTTAACTTATCAGTTTTGGCTGGAAACATCCAAGATTGAAGACTCAAATTCCGGTGTAATGACAGTCTCGGGGAATTGCTGGACCAGGCTTGAGTTTCGCTGTCTGATACAGAAGCCATTGCTGCTGACCTCTACTCGTGTAGAAGGCTGACGACATAGACCACATTTTGTAACATAAGGCTACCAAAAATTGTGCTGTTTTGCAATCCATCTGGGTCTAACGCAAAGTAGGAAGTCCTCAGCTGGGGTGGGACCGTACGAGAAAATTTGAAGGAAATAAAAATTTCAAGGGAGGAATGTAAATAGTGAATCACTGAATTGATTGGGTGGAGGAGGAGTCTGCGTAGGTGTATCAGCATAAGGGGGCTTGTTGTCATTGCGAGTTGTCAGGTTGTGTTAGTAGTATTACTCATGGTGCCACTTGGCAAACCTATAAACTACGAAATTCCACCATGTTTGGTTGTCTAATTTTTTGCGACAGCTGTCTAAAAGACGATAAATTCCCTGTCCACTTTAATTTATTTATTAATTAATTTAATTATTATTTAATTTAATTAATTTAATTATTATTTATTAATTAATTAGTTTAATTATTAATTAATTTATTTATTAATAACCTGTCACCTTTCGTAGTCATAAATAGGATATATAGTAGGACGTATTTATTTCAACAGTTTTATAATCGAAACTTGTTTATCTCAAATTTATAAGAAAACAAAAGATTTTTAAGATAAGATCATTTTATTTGACAAACATTTACTGAACATTTTTGCAGCATCTGGTAAGGAAAACCCTTAAAGGGCTTGTTGGCAGCAGGGGGGGGGGTGTTTTCTATTCTACATATTCTAAAAATACTAGTCTATATAATTCTACATGGCATTAATTCTCGATTTGCACATATACAACAACCATCCTACTTACATAAAACACAGACTTAATTACTATTCTTTTGCGAGGAAAAATGTCTTCGCTGTGGCCTTGAAGGATGCCAGATTACTTGCATTTCGTATTGTAACCGGGATTATATCCCATACTCAAGGAGCTAAATTTCTTTTGCAAAAGAAGCTGTAGTTGTATTTCTAAATAAATATCAATAATATAAAGTTATTGTTATAATATGTTATTAAATAGTATTATATTGTAATATTTTCATTTGTACTTATGTAATGTGTATTATCCATTGGTTTAGAAAATTATATTGTTTTTTGCATTTTTTTCAAAAAAAAATATTATGCTCTTGGGCAAATTTTGCGACTAGTTGATTAATTAAAAGTTAATTAATTAGTTAAGATAAAATGAAATTAAAGTTAGTTACAGTAATTGATAAATCTACTGTTAATTAGTTGTCTTTATTTTGATCTCATTAATATGCCGCACATACCTTTATGTTAACCTTACACTTAATCACAAGTTCTTTCTCCTCAAATGTATTTAGGAACTTATTTTGTATGAATGGATCTATCTTAGGATTTTTTCCTCGTCGAATGCTGACGTTTTTTTTTTTTTTAAGTTTTTTTTAGAGCTGAGCTTAAGTTTTTGAGCTTAAGTTAAGAGCTTAAGTTTTTTTTAGAGCTGAGGCAGAGAGGAGGCTAGAAGAACTCAGAGGGAAAACTCCTCAGAAAATAAGCCATAAAGAATCCAGGCTGAGCGAGGAATCACCAAGAAGGGCAAATAGTAACCGAGTGAGTTGTTAATTGTATAATATATTTATTTACTAATATATTTCAGGTGCTAAAGTTCTTTCTAACCTTTATTTGAATTAGTTTGTGTAAAGTTGAAAGTTTTTTTCAAGGAGGTGATGAGTATATACGTATTTCGCCTTAATTATACTAAGCAAATTTATTATAAAAATAACTGAGAACGAAACTGCTCAAAATGAGGTGAAAGGTCTCTCCCCTCCCTCCTCAGACTGAAATTATGGGCTATTGCCTCCTCCCCTTTCCGAACCAATTTTTTGGATAGACCGTGGTCTATTCCTTATCACATCTACTTTTTAATTCTTTCTTGGTTTTATTCCTAGATGAAGCAATATTTGTTGAGAAATTCTAACTGATTGGTACTGACTGATTGATTGATTGATATTGATTGATTGACAGGTATTCTAACTGATCGATTCCTAACTGATAGGTATTGTTTGATTTCAGTGTGTTAAAAATGAAAAAAAACGAGAAAGGAATAAAAAGAAGATGGATAGGATAAAATGGACCATGCTGAACACATAAATTAGTTTATTTTTTATTTTTATTTTTATTTGTTCTGGGAGTGGGCAGAATCTTGGTCTGAGGAGGAGAGGGACGGACTGGTGCTCTTTTAAAATCATTTTTCAACATTTTTCAAAATATTTTCTAAGAAGACATTATTTGTTGTTTTAAATGTTTTACAGAGAATAATTTTTTTCACTCATTGCACTTTTTACTGAGCAGAAGATTACACTTGTATTATACTTATTATTATTATATTATAATATAACAATATGTATATTATAATAATAATTATTTTAATAAGAATATTATCTTATATTTTAATAATAGTTATTATAATATTGCACTTGTTACAGAGAATAAGTGTTATACATAATATATATATATATATATATATATATATATATATATATATATATATATATATATATATATATATATATATATATATATATATATATATATATATATATATATATATATATATATATATATATATATATATATATATATATTTATATATGTATATACTATTACTAATAACAACTCACCGCCGCACCAAGCCGCCTGAGGCCAACACAGCTACGCACGATCCTCCTCCACCCCAATCTATTCAAAGCCTCCCTTTTTACACCCGCCCACGAAGTTCCCATTTCCTTCAAATCTTGCTTTATGACGTCCTCCCACCCCAGACGGGGACGACCTGCTTTCCGTTTAGCCCTAGATGGTTGGCACCACTTATTGGTGCAAAAATGTTGCTATGCCACTTACTCGAGGGGGAGAACCCCTTGTCGGTCCAAATATTAGTGGGATTCCCGCGCTTACTCCAATGGTTCCGTATCTATCGGGTATGTCGGTGTCCGACTTACAATATACCCTGCCTTAGGGTACGATAACGTGATCGAATGGTCCCAGGGGCCACTTTAAAGGCCAAGGGTTACCGGTAATATTTCTAACTATCTTCTTGGACTCAACCTAGGCTAAAAGTCAAAGATTATATAGTATAAAAAAATCTTACTGTATTCAGTCACGCTACAAAAGGAACTCAAACGGAATTAAAGGTAAAACTCTTACAATTAACGAATACACTTTAAGACGCACGCTTGCGCGCGCACCTCTGACCAAAGGCGATGAATGGCCGAATCAAAATAAAATTCCCAGCATCCTTTGAAGCTTTTCAAGCTATAAATTTAAGCAGTATGAGTCATCGCTCAACTGGCTTTTTCAGACACTCGATAATTAACGGATTCTTCAGACATCGTAATAAGAGCTTTCCCAGGATTTATAGGATATGTGTCAACATAAAATGAAGCTAAATTTATAAAAAGGACATTTCTCTGAAACAACAAGGGGCTTCATAGGTCCCATGCATATATATATATATATATATATATATATATATATATATATATATATATATATATATATATATATATATATATATATATATATATATATATATATATATATATATATATATATATATATATATATATATATATATATATATATATATATTTACATATATATATATATATATATATATATATATATATATATATATTTATATATATTATATGTATGTATATATATATATATATATATATATATATATATATATATATATATATATATATATATATATATATATATATATATATATATATATATATATATATATATATATACATATATATATGTATATATATATATATCAGGGAGGCACACTTGTGCCTCTATAAAGAGGCGACCCACCACAATGTTAAGCGATTTCAGGTCCTAGAGGTCGCAGAGAGACGGCGGTAATCGCATTTTGTAGCCCAAGCTCAAACTAAGAAACTTGCAAAATTTCATCCTCCTCCGACTTTATCTTCATGGGGTAAACTGGGCCGGAAGTTTGGACCCTCCCACCACAGCCCCCCGTTAACGTTGTCCGATTGGGCTGAAATTTCGAGGTTAAGCTTTCCTCGGGCCCGGGAGCTTATCCTCAAAATTTCAGGTTAATCCGATCACTCCTTCCCTGTTTTCAAAAAACCAAATATCGCCACTTAAATTGCCTCATCAGTTCTTTCTTTTTTGTTAGCCACGCCTACAGGCCACAGTTGGCACCGGATCCGGTTGAATGAGGACTCATTCGAAGCAGAATTTGACCTGTTAGGGCCTTTTGATATTTTTAGACCGAAAAAATTATCCCCCGAATTTACATTTACGAAAAACCTCGTTTTCCTATAGTAGCCCATGTTAATTTTTCCCTCCCCCACCCCCCCTTTCACGTTGTCTGATCGGTCTGAAATTTAGAGGATAAGCTTTCATGGGGCCTGGGAGCTTATCGTCGAAATTTCAGCTCAATCTGATCACTCCTTCCCTGTTTTCCAAAAACCACATATCAAGATTTTTGGGAATTTGCTTGCGTCGAAAATACCTTCTATTTGCTAAACAACAATTACTATTGTGTTTGTATAGTCCAGCGGCTGAGACTTCAGAGTTTCAAGCGGAAAACTCGGGTTCGATTCACCATCAGAGCAACTTTTTTATATACTTTGAAAAGAAACTCAGTTTCTTTTTTAAATTATTTGAAAAAAATTACGTTTTCTAAAGAGTTAAAGAGGCTGAGTTACAAGGTCGACCCTTAAAACGTACAGGGATTAGGAGGCACAGTTGGGGGGCTGTTAAAGAGGCTGAGTCACAAGTTCGAACCTTAAAACGTACAGGGATTAGGAGGCACCCTGTACGACGTGATTTGAGTATTCAGGAATTAAAAGCCTTAACACAAGAATGTTCAAGAGCGGGGGGTTTGGGGGCGGCAGCCCCCCAACTTTAACTCCTGACACGATCAGCTAACAGTTAGTCAAGCAATAATAAGTAATAAACTGTACAAAAACGTGCAGAAATTATTTGAAAAAAACTACGTTTTCTAAAGAGTTAAAGAGGCTGAGTTACAAGGTCGAACCTTAAAACGTACAGGGATTAGGAGGCACAGTTGGGGGGCTGCCGCCCCCAAACCCCGCTTTCGCAGCCTTTAAATAAAAAAAAAATTTAAACTGAAAGTAAGGAGCGACATTAAATCTTAAAACGAACAGAAATTATTCCGTATATGAAAGAGGCTGTGCCCTCCTCAACGCCTCGCTCTTTACGCTAAAGTTTTTATTGTTTAAAAAAAGAGTTGTGAGAAAGTCAAACTTTAGCGTAAAGAGCGAGGCGTTGAGGAGGGCACAGCCTCTTTCATATACGGAATAATTTCTGTTCGTTTTAAGATTTAATGTCGCTCCTTACTTTCAGTTTAAATTTTTTTTTTATTTAAAGGCTGCGAAAGCGGGGGTTTGGGGGCGGCAGCCCCCCAACTGTGCCTCCTAATCCCTGTACGTTTTAAGGTTCGACCTTGTAACTCAGCCTCTTTAACTCTTTAGAAAACGTGTTTTTTTCAAATAATATATATATATATACATATATATATGTATATATATATATATATAAAAAAAAAAAAAAAAAAAAAAAAATATATATATATATATATATATATATATATATATATATATATATATATATATATATATATATATATATATATATATATATATATATATATATATATATATATAATATATATATATATATATATATATATATATATATATATATATATATATATATATATATATATATATATATATATATATATATATATACATATATGTATACATATATGTATATTCCTCAATCATTAAACTTTAGGACATTTAAAACGTTAAAAAGGAATGTAAGTATATTCTAAACTGGGTTTATTTCTGTGATATTTTAAGTTTTAAGATATTAAAATTTCTATAAGATGGATTAGTTATAAGATGTTAATGTTTCTTATAGTTGATCAAGTTGAACATAGTTATAGTTATTTATATAGATTCAAGTTGATTATAGTTATTTATATACAATCAATTATATGGGTTTATATTAGCCAACACACAATCTATATTACTCAACCCTATGGACTGTTGGACCTATGGACTGGTATTCAACCCGCCCTAATGTCCTTTTTGGTTATTTCAGGGGAATAAATACCCAAAACTGACTTTTCCATAGCTTATCATCCCTTAAAAAGTGCACAACCCCTACTTCCAAATAAAATCTGGAAAGATTCCTACATTCTAAGTCCCAGTATTTGTACATATCTCATCTAATTTGCGAATTTTAACCACAAATTCCCCAAAACTGATTTTACACGCTTTAGCACGCTTTGATTTTTCACGACCGATGATTTTGGACGCAACTTTAGCAACAACAAAAATTATAGCCCATGTCCCTTGACTGTCCAGATGGAGACCTCTTGTCCCCCCCCCTCAATAAAAATGCTGGAGCTACTCCCCTGCCTGCATATACTGTAAGTTCGTCATGAATGCAGTCGATCGGGTTGCGTTAATCTTCCCGTGTTTAGATGAATTTTAGTTGCATGTATTGCTATACGAATTGCACAATTTTTTGTGCATAGCAGAAATTTCGTCCGTCAACCATATGCGTCATTACAAATTTTCGAATTTAATGCGTCAAGATAGGATCCCATATTCATTAAAATGTTCATTTCCGTTAAACAACTGTGATCAATCAAGCAATGGAGGTTGTTTTTTATCTCTTTTTTTTTCAAAAAAAGTGTAAAAATATATTTGCCATTATATCTCGGTCGGCCTTGGGGTGATAGTTAACATGGGCGCAATGATGCTTACATGAACAGGCAAAGGGGATAAAGGTCCCTCTTTAAATATAAATGTGGATATAATGGGTTATTTCCTGTTTTAATAAGTAGATTGAAATTGGCAAAGGGTCCCCGAAAGGGTCTCCCCCCCCCCCCCCTTATAAACTTATACAGTCGACCTTGTATTAACGTTGCGTCCAAAGACAGGACGTACAGCAAAGATGATGATGTGTTATAATGAAGATTTCAATATTTTACTCATTTAGGTTTATCATGAACTTGGCTGGACTGCTAGTGCTGCTAAAGCCAGGGAGGACTTAGATGGCACTGATCACCCAATGGTGGAACAAATGTACATATTACGGACATACATCCGTGAGGCCAGGTCTGGTTCCTTTATTTTTCTTTTTTCATTTCTATTATTTTTCTCCTATTCCTTTATTTTTTCTAATTTGATTTTTTTTACTTTCTTTTTCCTTCTTTCATTCTTTCTTTGATTCCTTTATTTTTCTTTTTTCATTTCTATTATTTCTCTTCTATTCCTTTATTTTTTCTTATTTGATATGATTTTTATTCTTTTGTTTTCCTTCTTTCATTCTTTTGTTAATTCCTTTATTTTTCTGTTTTCATTTCCATTATTTCCTTTCTATTATTTTTCTTCTGTTCCTAATTTTTTCTCCTCTATTTTTCTTCTTTGATTTTTCTTTTTTCTTTTTTAGCAAATGTCTCTTATACCTTTGTGATTGACTGTTTATTTTAAATTTATTCCGATGTCATGTTGGGCTAGCGAAGAATAAGGTCAATAAATGCTTCCTAATTCATGCTGTCTGAATGCTTCCTAGTTCGTTTGTGATCTGTCGTAAATATAAAGCAAATATTTTGAAATATAAAACTAGTAACAAATGTAAATTAATAAATAATAAATTTATATCAATATATGTCTAATAATAATTTATATATTTCTATTTTATAAATGTTAATAGCTAATAGTTATAAAAATAATGAAATAAATAAAGTAAATGACAGTTCGTTCCGACTTCTACAACTCTTATGTTTTAGCCCCGCTTCTCTATTGCTATTAAATGAAAGCTCATTTAAATGTAAATTAAATGAATTAAATTAATTTAATTAGTAAAATTAATTATTTCTAAACTAAATTAATTATGAATTAAATGAAAGCTATCCAAACCAAATATTTAATTAAATTAATTAATCAAATAAATTCTAAATTAAAAGAAAGCGTAGCTTTTTGATTCTTTGTTATATTTCTGATTTTGGCTGGTTTTTGACAAAATTCGGACAGTCAAAATTTGGAAAAAATTCCCATTTTAATAGATCATAAATATGATGAAACAAATATACCTGAAAAAGTGATTATGATAAAATTTTTATCTTGAATTTTGTTTAAATAGCTCAACTTTTTTAACAATAATAACCTTTCTGTCAATAAACTATTTTGATTATTTTGGAGTGACTTAATAAGTTTCATCAAGGTTAACACTTTTTCTAACTATCAGTTAATAGTCGTATTATTTTAATTTATTATAGTCTTATTTATTGTAATTATTTTAATTTATTATAGTCGTATTTATTGTAATTATTTTAATTTATTATAGTCGTATTTATTGTAATTATTTTAATTTATTATAGTCGTATTTATATAGTCGTATTTATTTTAATTCCTTGTCAAAAAGATACATTTACTAGGCTATGGTTTTCAGTTTTTAAGGGGAGGTTTTATGCCATTTTTGGGTGGAGAAGGAATTTCCTACCCTTCCTGTTTGCAGGTTTATGGCCCTGAAAGCATCCCTTTGACCTTCTTCCAAATGAAGCCACGACTTTATAAGAGTAAAACCTGCCAATAAGGTGTATCTTTAGGCTATGGTTTTCAGTCTTTAAGGGGAGGTCTTGTGCCATTTCCGGGGGCGGAGGAATTCCCCATTCCTCCCGTATGCAGTCATATGGCCCAGAAAGCATTCCTCTGACCTTCTTCCAAATTGACCCACGACTCTATAAGAGTAAAACCTTCCGATAAGGGGCATCTTTCGGCGTGGGTTTCCAATTTGTAAGGGGAGGTCTTTAGACATTACTGGGGGTGGAGGGGAATTCCCCATTCCTCCCGTATGCAGTCATTTGGCCCTGAAAGCATCCCGCTGACCTTTCAAATGGAGCCACAACTTTATAAGAGTAAAATCTGCCAAGAAGGTGTATCTTTAGGCTATGGTTTTCAGTCTTTAAGGGGGAGGTTTCGTGCCATTTTTGGGTGGCGGAGGAATTCCCAATCTTTCCTGTGTGCAGGTATATGGCCCTGAAAGCATCCCTCTGACCTTCCAAATGGAGCCACAACTTTATAAGACTAAAACCTGCCAAGAAGGTGCATCTTTAGGCTATGGTTTCCAGTCTTTAAGGGTCGGTCTTGTGCCATTTCTGGGGGGGGGAGGGGAATTCCCTATCCCTCCTGTATGCAGGCATTTGACCCTGAAAGCCTCCCCCTGACCTTCTTCCAAATGAACCCACGACTTTATCAGAGTAAAACGCTACGGGGTACCTTTAGGCTGTGGTTTTCAATTTGTAGGGAGAGGTCTTGTGCCATTTTTGGGGGCGGAGGAATTCCCTATCCCTCCTGTGTGTATCTTTAGGTCCCTTAATTCCCCCAATTCCCTATCATTCCTTTGACCTTCTTGCAAATGGAGCCACAACGTTATAAGATTAAAAACGCCTAGAAGGTTTAAGTCTTTTAGTCTTTAAGGGGTGGTCCTTATACCATTTTCGGGGGCGGGGGAACTTACCTTCCATCTCTCCTTGGTATTTATGGCCCTGATTGTGACCATTCACTTCAATAAACCTTTGCATTGGTATTAATATTCAAGGGTACAAGTGCCAAAATGTGATAAGCACAAGTGACAAAAGAACTTCATGCGTTAATATCTATTAATGTAACACGACCATTAATTCATGGTTAGCAAAAAATACTAAAAGTCAACCTTGACAATGATGATTAATTAAGTCAAGTCATTCTAAAAATTTTATAATAGTTAATTAGCAGAAAAGGCTGCCATTGTTTTAAAATTGAACGATTCTATTAAATTTAAGGCATATATTATGCTATAATCACCATTTCAAGAATTCTTATTTCATCATAATTATCCTCTATTAGACGCGCGGCCTTACCCAGATTTTTTTTCGGAGGGGGTTTTACTAAAAAAAAAAAATTTGGGGGGGGGGGGTTATACAAAAAAAACTAAAAAACGCATACAAAATTTGTTTATCTCCATTTTTTTTACGTTTTGACGATTCAGACAAACATTTGGGGGGGGGGCGTTCAAACCCCCTTAATCCCCTCTCTGGGTACGGCCTTGATTAGGTGAGTCACCTTTTGAAACAGGTGAAGTTCAGTTCGCCTGATAAGTGTCAAAAACGAGACGAAATTAGTAAAACAATTAACGAATAGAAAGCCAAGCTTTCATTTAGTGGGAATGAAGTGAGCGGAGTTTAAAATATAAGAGTTGGGGAACTTCGCCACTGTGTACCACCCCACAACCCTAGTAGGTAGTTAAACGTTCTTAGCGTGGCTTTAAAATAGAATTGGATAAGTTAGGTCTCCCAAAATTGCCTGAAAAAGAAGCCCTCATTTGCTAAAGCACTTTTCAGGTTTAGTGCGCGCAAAAGTGCTTTTGTGCATTTTGCACTTTTCATTGCAACACTAATATTTGCCAAAAATGATTCGAAGAAACATAAGAAAATTATACAATAAGTAAGGAATAATAAAAAATGGTAATAGAATGAGAAATTCAAAAAGAATCTCCTAAAAAATTAGAAAATATTTCTCCGGCTGGTAAATTGATCTTAAAAGTGCAGGTAGAAAGTCCTTATTTGAGACCATTACCCTAGGTCTCAAGTCCTCGGGAGGTAAGCTCCTTCTTATTCATCCCCCCCCACACGAATTAAGTTTTTTGGTTGTCGTTTAATAGTGATATAGTAGCAGATTTTGAAACAAGAGAGTTATTTAAACCACTCTGTGCTCCACTCACACAACCCTAGCTATAAATGTAACAAGTAGAGATTTTTTCCGATATATTGAAATTTTTTCGATTAAATTTGGTATTTCGCTTAACGTTGATAAAAGTGAGTATCTTTCCTTCAATATTCCATCCCTTCTTAGACCTCTAAGTTCTGAAATATATTCTGTCCCTCATGTAGATTCGATGCATTGGACATTACACTTACCAAAATTATAAAACTTTTCGTGAGCGTGCCGTGGGGGATACTACAACCAAAATCCGGATTAGTTACTCTAAAATTTTAGCGAATCGAGGGAAATATAATCGTATTGCCCTTGGAAAGGGCTATTCTTCTTTTTCATCTTCTTCTGATTTTTATTTTTCTTTTTTCTCTTCCTCTTTTTCTTCTTTTTCAGGTCATTCTGTTCTTTACCCGTCATAACGCAGGCATGAACGTCAGATGACGGTCGTGCCTGCACAGTGTGATGCGCAACACTATTTTTGAAACATTTTGACTTACCATTGTGCATACCATTTAGTTTTCTACTTTCCACTCAGTGGAAAAAAAGATTTTGTGCTCAATTTTGAAAGGAAAAATATTTCAATTACAAATCAAATGAAAACCGTAAAGTATCACTTTAAAAGAACATGGTATTGAACCAGGGTAATCCCCTCCCCGTCTCGACAGCCCTGAATACACCGGAAATCCTTCCGTTTTGAACTCAGCTAAACTAAGGTAATAGCAACTATATTTTAATAAATATTTTTAACAGTGTTTGTCTTCTAGATAATTGTCAATTTATTATTTATATGTGTCATTAAATATAGGGAACAAAATCGAATGGATGAAGTTGCAACCCTGGAAAGAAACTTAGAAGAACTAGAAGCTGAATATTCCAAATTATAATTGTAGTTTTTGTACGACAATTTCGTATTGTGTTCTTTTGAATTTTTGTTCCAAGTAAACGGAATTTAACGATCTTTTTTTGTTTTAAGGGATTTGACGCGAGAATTGGGATTGACGCGAGTACACATTAGAGGGGGTTTCAAACCTGTACCCGCTCCAAAATCTGTTTTTTCGCGATCTTCTCCTATTATCTTATACCTTTCGTAAAATCCCCCCACCCTCCCCTGTGATGTGAATTCATGCAAATTGTTTTTTTCTCTAAAGTTTTGCTTTTTTCACTTCCTAGGGCCTGGGCTGCCCTTCTCAATAACCGTATACGCAAGTGACGGGTACCACGGTACCACATCTAGCGCGGAGAGGCGCCATGTGGCGGTAGTTTACCTGGCGTGGTGGAATAAGTGGCACTCTGAAATGAACACTGGGTGGCGGAGTAGTATGACTCCTCGTTGTCTCCAAAGTAAATTCAACTTCTTTAAAAGATATTCCGCAAGTGAATCATTTCGTTTGAAAATTGTGCCACTTTTGGCAACGTTAGGTTGAGCGCAAACAGATTCGGCTTTACTTAATACAGATATAAAATTTATTTAAGTTATAAATAAATAAATTGAAAAAGTAAGCGAGTTGAGGAAAACGAGTTGAAAAGATCAATTATATAAAGTCCAATCCGTTCTGCGCCCCTCGTTTTCACATGTATTCATAGATTCTCGGGAAAAAAATATTTTAGACTTTTTAGTCTTCCGCTTTTATTGTGATGAAATCGTGTTTATTCTTATACAAACATTTATAAATTTCATATTCATGACTACTACGCCCTTTCAGTTTCCAATTGGAACTAGTTCGATTTTGAATTCCATTTTGATTTCCTTAAAAAATTGTCCTATCTCTGGTTCGAACCTAAGTTACCACGGCTATAGACGTGCTCCAACTGCTTCGCTATCAAGTCTTGTAAATGCGGCAACAAAAGTACATGATGGTGAGCAGAGGAAAACGAGTTGACAGGATTATGTTTTATCTACTCCAGGAATGGCGTTCAAGCGGGACGGCAAGAGCGCTCCAGGCCTCCATCGAAGAAAAAATTGGAAGTTTGTTTTCACAGTCGGAATGTATAAATTTTTATCGGAAATAGACCTTTTTTTCGAATATTCGCACCCCTGCCCCTAGAAGATGTTTTACTGGCTCAGCCCCCGGTAAAAGGTCTTGGAGGGCCTTGCACTTCAGAAAAATTCACAAACTAAGATCTGATTAAAACCAAGTTGGTTCTAATAGAACGCTAGTTCTATTAGGAAATAACCATATATTTTCTCGGGTCTTCATTTTCTTCTTGTTGTCCCATTGCTGGTTGAAATCTATTTTTGAAATATTGATTGAATGTTCGTTTCAAAACAGGAAAATGTCATTTGATTTAATTTTATTCAAAAATAAAAAAATAAGCAGGAAAAATGGTACTTACGTATTATCCAGAACACACTCAAGAAGAGAAATTAGGTTAATCTTAATGAAATATACCAAAATATGATGAAAATATAATACTTAAGTAACAAAATTGAGGAAACCACAACAAAGAAATATGGAAAACTGGCCGCCCAAAACGCATTTTATTAACTACCTAACCTTAACTCCTCTATATATTAAATTTATTTAAATAAAATATACCTAATTTAATTTAATTTCTAAAATAATTTAATTAATAAAATTTAATTAAAATATATCTGCATCGTAGCTTCTCTCACGAAAGGATTAGCGAATTATAACTAAATGCGAGAGATAAACTGGTTAACTCAGATCAAACAAAGCATACTTATTGAGTGTGTTCTGGATAATACGTAAGTACCAAAAAATATAAGGGTTTTGAAATTTGTTTCGCGAAAAATTAAGCAGCGTTGAAAGTGTAGTGAAAGTAGCGTTCCTGTCAGTGGCGTAATTTTGTCAAAATCTTGGGGAGGGGGGCAAAGTTGGAGCCAATTTTTGCAAATCAAGTGAAAATGACAGTTAAAACTGAAAAATGATTCTTTTTTTCGGGCCTTCATTCTCTTTTTGTTCTCCCATTGCTGGTTGAAATTTTTTTTTCTTTTTTTGATTATCGTCGGGTGGGATGTCTGCTTTGGGGTGGTGAGTAATTACTATCATACCTATTTTTTTCTCTTTCTTCTTATTTTGATTAATCATCAATATCTTTCGTTATTTATTACTTTAGTTGTTTTGTCTGTGCAAAACGAGCTTCTCTCTCTGCCAGATATTGGTATACTTAGTATGTTATGTACATATGATTGGAAAATAAATGAACCTCAGCCTATTACCATAAAGGCAAACATATACTAAAAAAAACTGACTTGTTTCTCTTGATACTTGAATTATCCAGGCTTATTTTAGTTTTGGCAAGATTTTTTGCCGAAAATAAATTTTAGTTGGGGGTGGGGAACTGAGGTCTGGGGGTCTACAGGAGATAGTTGCCCTCCTGCCCAATAGCAAATTACGTCCCTGAATCCTGAACTCCTGGCTTCAATCTTGCCGCTCTTCATTCGTCACAAAAATTCTTTTACTTTTCATTTGATTATTTATAATTATTTTGCCATGGATAAAATTGCCGAGGATCTGGAAGATGCAGCTAGACGGCATAATAGTAAAATATTGCACTGGCATGTTAACAAATTAAGAGGGAGTAGTCAATCCGGACTTGGCCCAGTTAAGGATAGGAATGGGGCCACAATTAGCGATAAGCAAAAAAACTAAAGAGAAATGGGCCGAACATTTTGAGAATTTGCTTAACCGAGATAGAGTTGCAGGAAAAGATATAGAGGAAAATGAAAAAGTTTGTGATACCTTTGATGTGAAGGAAGATTTGTTTTGTGAGGAGGAATTAGCAACAGTACTAAAAGAATTAAAAAATTATAAGGTTCCAGGTGCTGATATGGTGGTGAATGAGTTTCTTAAATATGGTGGCACTGATATTACAAATAAGTTACTGAAGATTAGGAATATGATTTTTGAAAAAGAGGAAGTTCCAACCGATTTTAAGAGAACCTTAATAAAACTACTTTATAAGAAAGGTGATAAAAGTGAGTGTGGTAATTATCGAGGCATTAGTCTGGTCTCTGTAGGTAGTAAATTACTTAGTAATATGATACTTTTTAGACTGAGAGATGCCATAGACAAAGTTTTAAGAGAGGAACAGTGCGGTTTTAGAAAAGGTAGAGGATATATGTCGACTAAATTTTCACTCTTAGGCTAATAATTGAGAAGTTCCCGAGTTTTCAAATACCTTTGGTCCTCAGTTTTATAGATTATGAGCAAGCGTTCAATTCTGTTGATAGAAGAGCTTTAGTAAAGGTATTATCCTTGTATAGTATACCAGACAAATACATTAAAGTGATTAAACAAATACATTAAAGAGACAATGTACGAGAATAACACTGCTGCGGTTAAGGTAGGAAATGAGGTTAGCAGCTGGTTTTGTATTAAATAAGGAGTTAAGGAGGGTCTTGTTCTATCTCCCTTTACATGGATCATTTTGATTGATTTTGTCTTGAGGAGCACAGGAAAGGTAATGGGAGACCACGGAATCAAATGGAGAGGAAAAAGTCTCCTGAACTTGGATTGTGCTGATGATTTAAGCATCCTAGATGAAAGTTTGCGCAAAATGAATGAAGTTTTGGAGGTTTTGCGAGTTCAGGGTGCTAGAATTGGTTTGAAAATTAATGTTAGGAAGACTAAGTCACTAAGGCTAGGAATAAGTGAAGATTAAAAGGTACGTTGGGTAATGAAAAGATTGATCAGGTGGGCAGCTTCACTTACCTTGGCAGTATTATTAGTAAAGATGGTGGGGGCAGTGAAGGTCTTAAAAGTAGAATAGCCAAGGCTCAGGGTGTTTTTTTACAGTTAAAAAAAGTCTGGAATAATAGGAAGATAAGTCTGCAAACCAAGATTAGAATATAAGAAGCTACAGTGATGACAGTGGTCAAATATGGCTCTAAAGCAGGGACGCTCCGAAAAGCGGATGAAGATTTGCTAGATATTTTCCAGAGAAATTGCTTAAGGATTGTTCTGGGTACCCAGCTGACTGACCGTATTTCAAACAGTAGGCTGTACGAAAAATGTGGTTCAATCCCACTTTCTAGGGCTATAATGAGAGAAAGGTTGAGATGACTAGGGCATGTTCTACGGACGAAGAATGACAGATTGTCGAATATTGTCCTTTTCGGCCAACCGTCTAGGGCTAACCGGAAAGCAGGTCGTCCTCGTTTGGGGTGGGAGGATGTCATAAAGAAAGATTTTAAGGAAATTGGAACTTTGTGGGCGGGTGTAAAAAGGGAAGCTTTGAATAGATTGGGGTGGTGGAGGAGCGTGAGTGGCTCTGTTGGCCTCAGTCAGCTGGGTAATGCGGTGAGATGTTAGTAGTAGTAGTAGTATTCTCATATTCCCTTCAGTTACAAATATTTTACATTTTCACCAATCGTTTCTCGACTAACCAACCATAAATATACCAAGTACATCCCTTTGCATTACTTATTAAAACCTATGGGCTATTTATTTGACCCAATTTATACTAGAAACTGTTCTGTTTTCGATCAAACAAAGAAACAGAAGTGGCATATTTAGTCGTGTGGCTTTGCGCTTAACTGGTGTATTTCCCGTAATTTCCCTTTCAAGCTTTCTAATACAGGATGACCCCGTTTTCCGACTGAAATCCACGTCGTAGCCTCTCTGGAAGTCAGCGCTGCTAATTGGGGGGGATGTGCCCCCCAGGTTTAAACCTACTTGGTTTTTATTTTTGATATTTCAAAAATAGCTTTTTTAATATTTTCATTGAGCAGAACAAAGATTACCCCAGCTAGGTTTTTAAAAATACAACCCCAATACATTTAATTGAATTGGCGCAAATGTTGGTAGCACCCTTTACAATTCACATGTATTCAACGCATCAATTTTATCAAACTGTTCGTGGCAACAAACTACAGGTATGGAGCGATCCTGCCGAATAGGAACCGGAACTCTAAAAAATGTAACAATGATACCAGTACATACATCAAAAAAATCGGATTTTTTTGCGAAATTTAAATCTATAAGTTTCATCAAGTTTTGTTTTACCCATCAAAAGTTACGAGTTTGAAAAAATATGCCTTATTTTCGGAAAATAGGGGAAACACGACCCGAAAGTGGTAGAATCTTAATGAAAATCACACCATCTGATTAAGTGTATCAGAAAACCCTACTGTACAGGTTTCAAGCTTCTATCTGCAAAAATGTGGAATTTTGTATTATTTTTTTTCTCAGAAGAAAGACTACGGATGCGTGTTTATTTATTTTTTTTTTTCAGGGGTGATCGTATCGATCCAGTGGTCCTAAAATATCGTGAGAGGACTCATTAGAACGGAAATTAAAAGTTCTAGTGCTTTCTTTATGTGACCAAAAAAATTTGAAGATCAACTGGGCCCCTCCCACGCTCATTTTTTCCCGAAGTCACCTGATCAAAATTTTGAGATAGCGATCAGCATAGTCGAAAATTTAATAAATATGTCTTTGAGGATGACTTCATCCCCCACAGTTCCTGGGGGAATGTTGCAAGTTGTGAACTTCGCCCATTGTTTACATATAGTATTGGTTATTGAGAAGTATAAAGACGTTTTCAGGAGGTATTTTTTCTGGTTGGGGGGGGGGGGGTCAGAGAAGGGGATTACGTGGGAGGATCCTTCAATGGAGAATATTTTCATGGGGTAAGGGACATTTCTATGAAGGGGGCGCCGGATTTCCCAGCACTATTTAAAATGATCAGAAATTAATTTAAAAAAACAAGTTTTTTTTTCAAATGAAAGTAAGAAGTAACATTAAAACTCAAACCGAACAGGAATTATTACGTATATGAGTGGGTTCGCTCCTTGGTCAATAGGCCTACCTTGCTCTTTACGCTAAAGTTTTTTTTAGAACTTTCAAAAGAGCTATCTATTCTATTTAAACGGCCTTTGTGATTCGAACAAAATTCGATCGTATCGTATCTGTCGTATCTTCCGAAAAATCATAAAAAAGAGTAATATTAATATGCAAATCATGTACGGTGAGCCAAAATCGAAGCTGCTAATTCAAAAACGTTCAGAAATTAAATAAAAAAACATTTTTTTTTATTGAAAGTGAGGAGCGACATCAAAACTTAAAACGAACAGAAATTATTCCGTATATGAAAGGGACTTCTCCCTCCTCAACCCCTCGTTCTTTACGCTAAGGTTTTACTCTTTCTCACAACTCTACTTTTTAAAACAATAAAAAACTTTAGTGTAAAGAGCTGGGCGGTGAAGAAGAGACAGCCCCTTTCATACACGGAATAATTTCTGATCGTTTTAAGTTTTAATGTCACTCCTTAGTTTCAGTTTAAACAAAACTAGTTTTTTTTATTTAATCTTCTAAAAGTAATTTCATCATGTTCCAATGAATAAAGCAGTGTACATGTTTGCATTGCATATCTCCAAATTCAAATTGTCTTCAAATTCATAGTCTTCAAAACGAGTGTAAAACCTGGTGTTCCCTCAGCGGAAAATTTCATTTTGCACCCCTGCTTAAACCCATAAGCCTTGAGGCTCCTGGAGGGGGCTACCCAACTAATCCCTGGGAGGGTTAACCGACTACTTCACGATGGGGATCCTGAATTCTTCAAAAAATTTCAGTTTTTTCGTTTTTTTGCCAGATTTTTTCCGAGGTTGCACTGAAAATTTTCCCGTGGACCCTTTAAGCGAAATTCAATAGTATCCTTATTATATCTGGTCGATATAATAATAATAATAATATTGAAAACTCAAGATCACTTACTTAATGTTCCTTATGACTTGGAGCCAGTGTCGAGACAAAGACAAAGAGAAAGACAAGTGACAGAATAGATGGAAAAAATATAATTTGGGCTATATATTTGCACATTAGGGGTGATAGGGGGGTGAAGTATTTGGACAGTGTCAAGTTAGAAAACAATTCTTACTTCATAACATGCAGAGTAATTCTACCTAACATGATTTGCACGCAGACCCGTTATACTTTACCCCTCCCCCTAATGTGCAAATATATAGCCCAAATTGGTTTCTAAAGTACTATATTCTCAGCATATTTTGTGATGCTTTATTAGGATTCAGCGTCAGAGAAACAGGTTGTACTTAGATGAAATTTTTAGTGGTGTGGTTCCGCTCTTCACTGCTGTATTTTCGGTAAATTTTCCCCCATACTCTCTTAGATGTGATGTGATGACCCCATTCCCCCTCTATTCTGTGGACCCCATTTATTAGTTTCCCTGGAAGCATCCTTGAAAGTTCACATGTACATAGCGCATCAATTTTATCTTGAAAAATGATGACAAGATAATTGCATCATCTTTAAAGCATTTTGTATAATATTTTGGGATTATTTGTGAAAAAACTGCGCAGTTAAAGTTTTTTGGCATAGTTTGTAGATTTTTTGTAAACAAAAAATGATAAGAGGCTATAACAGCGCCATCGGAACCCATAGTAACAAAGGTTTTGGATTAGTGTCAAAACTCGTTATTCTGTTAATGTCTAGTTATTTGAAAGGAAGAGTTTCAGGGAGTAACATCAGTTGTGACGATGTCAGAAGACCATTTTGATAGATTTGAACATTTCAACTTTGATATGGACAAACATCTGTTTTCAGGTAAGTCAATTTAATAATGCAGTCGGCTTTTTTATGTAGCGAACTTTTTGGATAAATTTAATCGAAGTTGGATAGAAAAAAGCAATATCCCTATCGATTCTTCTTTCAACGTTCTTTCCAAATATAATAATCACTGCTTTTATAATCCCACCCCTCACCTCCCCCTCCGCCGCCTTTTGGGGCAAGACTTATTAGAAGATTCACTAACATTGTCTCCCTCTATATTACCCTCTCCCATCCCAAATTTTTGAAAATGCCCTGTTTGGTATTTTCGTTCGAAAACATTTAAAGGGACCTAGGTACTTCCGTTTTATATGGTACACACTCGGGAATTTGGATCGCGAAGATGAGACAGAAACAATTTTCACGGTTTTATACCAGACAATGGGCTTCGGCTTGGTGGAAAACTACATTGTAGCTATATTTTAATTAAATATTTAGTGTGATTTGATATTTTTATTAGGTTAGGTATTTAGTAGAATGTGTTCTGTGCAGCCCCCCTATCATAGTTTGTTGTTGTAGTTTTCATAATTTTGTTGCTAAAGAATTGCATTTTCATCATATTTCATTTTATATCATTAGCGTTCACCAAACTTCACTTCTCGAGTGGGTACCAAATAATACGGAATACAGAAAGTATAGTGGAATAGTTATAGAAAGCATTTGAAGGCGCTTTCACTATACTTTATCCCTCCCCCCTAATGTGGAAATATATGTGGGCAAATATAAATTTGGGCAAATATATAGCCCAAATTACTCATTTCCCCTGTTTTTCTGTTTCTTGATTTCGTCGGCGTTGATTCAATTTACGGTTGAAACAAGAGTGATGTATAGTGAAATGCATGGCAAATATATAATTTGGGCTATATACGAGCTCGTATTTGCACGTATTTGGGCTATATTTGGGCTTTGGGCTCGTATTTGCACATTAGCGGGGTTAGAGGCAGAGCCATTCTTAGAAGGTGGACAACCAGGGCAGTCTCCCTGGTTGCCGTGGCTTGAGGGGGTGGGAGCTAGGGAATTGCCACTTTGATCCAATTTTTCACTTTGATTCGTTTTTTTGGTACTTATCTGTTAGCCAGTACACACTCGAGAATTTGGATCTACAGGTACGGGATTGAATTAACTGAGGCGCTTGGGAGATGATAGGATATATATAATTTGGGTTGTATATTTGCACATTAGGGGAGGGGATGGGGGTTGCGGGTTAACTATAGCGGGCCTGCATGCAAAATGTAACCAAACCTGACCTAACCAAAAAATACCAACTATATATTTATTAAATTATAGCCACAATGTAGTTTTCCACTGAGCTGAGGATAACTGTCTCCATAGACAGACAGAAATAAACCGGTTATTGTCTGATTTTAAAGATCCAAATTCTTGAGTGTTTAATGGCTAACAGCAGGGCCATACCCAAGGTTTTTGGTGGGGGGGGGTCACAAAAAAATTCTTCGTGTGGACTTAGTCAAACGGTGAACCGTGAAGACCGTCAGTCAACCTCTTGTGAACGAGGACGCGTCCACTAGGCATAGTTTTTTATCTTTAAGGTTTTTTTGTACAGTATCGCAAAGTAGTTAAAGTAGTTGCAAAAGACTGAGCTTAGTCGAAAAGAGGAGTGAAGGTAGTGACCGAATTTGTCGCATTGTCATTGTTCTAGAAAGCACAGTTTTTACATGTCTACAAGCGGCACCCAAGTCACAGTCAACCGACTGAAGTGTTGCACAAAGGTAGCGCCAGGCAGAAAAGTTCCTTTACGCCATGAAGACACATAACGAACTGTGACTGATTCATGACGTCCAGCATTTGCGACGCTTTCGCAGACGTTTCTCCGTTGCTGTTCTCCTGAAGAGCTTCGAGATCTATCTGGAGTTCAAGGATTCTTTAGCAGACGAAGTTTGGACGCTGTGTCGAGCGACGACGATTTTTGGACAAACTATTTGATGTCGTTTGGAACCAAACAAGATTGGGAAATAAAGTGCTGCGAAGTGACTGTATCGAGTGGACTGGAATATGAATCAAGTGTAGCGTCTTAAAATTTAAACTGAGCATCAGCAACCGCTTCCGTGTTATTTAAGCCCGCAGTGGCAGATGAACAATACGCAGAAGACTTGCCAACGTCACTATTAGAAATAACTAACTGTTCGCTTGGGTACAAAAAAATGATGTTATATCACACTCCTTTTCTTTCTTCGAATCGCTCTTCAATTACCAAAGTCGAAAACTAAACTGACAAAACAAACTGTCTTGTGACCCCTTTATGTTTCTTGAAGTTCCGCAACGTATGACTCACTCACTGCAATATATTAGTGATTATCAAGGTTACTGTTTGCAAAAATTTGTTTATATATACTTTTGTTACTTTTTTACGATTCGGACAAAAATTTCGGTTGAGGGGGTTCAAACCGGGTAACCCCCTCCCCTGTGTACGGCCTTGGATGGCAGATAGGTAGCGTTTCTTGGCTTATATTTGAAACGGGAGGGGGCACTGTTGTTAATTTTTTCCCAGGCACCACCAGCCTTAGGAACGGCTCTGGTTGGGGTTAAAGTATAATGGAAGCGAAGCTCAGTTTCTCTGCATATTATGTAGTAAGAATTGTTTTCCTAATATTTTTCTTTCTCAATAGCCCTAATTCTAGGCTAATATCTCAAAGCTTGAAATGCTTCTAAGCGGGGCTCACAACTTTTGTTTAGGTCCGCATTCTTTGATCATTGTAAAACGATTTTTCCATCCCTTTAGAATCCAACAATTTCCTAATCACACTTCCATATTATCGTCTTTTACACCCAATACCCCTATGCACCCTTGGTTGCGAACATCTGCCTTAGGGCAGGAACACCCACTATGAGATGATTAATTTGTGGTCTTCGGGGTTTCTAGGAGACTAAACAGGTCTCCTAGAAACCTGGTCTCTAAGAGACTAAGCAGGAGAAAGGGGCTGGATTGTAGTTTTCCAAAAACTTCCTTTCTCAAGTACTTCAGGGGCTCATAGGAAATCGCCTTTAATTTCTGATCTACGGTGCCTACGAAGACAGGGACAAAGATCAACCCCACCCCCTTCTCCCTGAAACACAATACCTTTGCAAAACCCTAAAGTTTGGGTACATTTGGAAACATATCCGAAACTCTCCTGGCAAAAAAAATTCTTTCAAACTTATTCCTCCTGGAAAATTATTTGCTATAAATATAAGATATCATCTTTGGAAATTTTTTGTGAGGACCGTTGCTTTGATATTCAGTGGCCAGAGCTATTCCTCGAAAGCAACGAGAGAATTGTGGGGACAACTATATCTAAGAGGGGGAGAAAGAACAATGGGAGTAAGTACACACTAAAAGATGTTTGATCAAATTAATTCTAAGGGATGTTCTTCTGTATTGCCTCAGTCATTTTTTTCAAGCATAAACTCACAGAACTTCCACCGGCCTTTGGGGTAAACCCAAAACCACCCCCCTCTCCTTGAATATTGCAATATTTTTTAGTTCTGCAGCTAAGGCTCTTTGGTAGGACATCATTTGCAAAATTCGATGTATTCATTGGAAGCCTAGGTAAAGAATGCGTGTTGTTCTCTGGAATTATCAAAATCAAGGAGCTGTAAAAAATTTGAACTATCACTCTGTTACTGAAAATCCAAAGCCATACGCTTAATCTCAGAATCAGCTCAATTCTTAAAATGTACCAAATGTTAATGTAAAATAAGTTCGATGTTTCTCTGGGCATTGTTGGATCATGAGGGACAGAAATATTTGTATTCCCAGCACCAGCCAGGTTTTAGTGGTTTGGGCCCCAGGAGCACTGGGGAAATCCAAACCATTGGAGGGGATACAGGCCCATCTATATTATTTTTCTGGCTGATCCAATGATTAAACATACAAAGACATGGTACCTTTCACGGAACGTGGGCACAACAGGTGCATCAATTGGCAGGGTGGGGAATGGATCCCAGTGGCGGATCCAGGGGAGGGGGGCGACCCCTCCCTAACGTAGTCTAAAATAGTGTAACTTACTTAATTAACGCAAGATTGCGTTAATTATACTGACTCCTAACTCAAGTTTATTGGATCAAAATATTTTGCGCCCCCCCCCCCAAAAAAAAAAGAATCCCGGATCCGCTCCTGATGAATCTCTACATTTTGAAAGATACCTTTCTTTAGGTATTTCATCGAAAACTACCCTTTTTGTATTTCCACTGAAAAATATCATTCTTTGGTAATATCATTGAAAAAAAAAATACAAAAAACAATAAAACTTAAACCCCATCTCCCTAAATTTTGAAAAGCAAATTTTGCCTTATCCTAAATTTTTCGTGTATTTACGCTCCTGGATGGAAAGTGTTATATTTTCCAGAATTACCCTGACTTTGCAAAATTCGGCTATTCTTTGGTGGGGAATAGGAATAAAAGATAGAAAGTAAAAACAAAAAAAATTAGAGAGATAAATCAAGCACAGAGCTTGTCGGTACTAATTTGAAGCGTCAGTATTTCTACATTTAAAAAGAACACTAAAAAAATGTAGGCCCTTTCAACTTTTTCGTGCAGTTATTTCAGGAGGTCTTGAATCCAAACAAGACTGTTGCACCGGCCCGATTGTTGCATCGAAAGTTTGTCCAGTTGCAATGTTTTGTTTATATGCCCCCCATTTGTCACAATGGGGGGCATATAAACTTGAAAAATTATATGCCACATAATAAGTTATACGGGAATTGTCAAATCGACCTTAGACGAGATCAGGGCCAGTATTGGGTTATTTTAGATTGTTACGACCTTATGACATCAACATCATCAGCAATTACAAAAAAAAAGATTTTACGCTTTTCAGAAGAAATTTATATGTTTTTGAAGAAAGATTGATTTTAAGTTATATTAAATAAAAAAAACAAGTTTTTTTTAACTAAAAGTAAGGAACGACGTTAAAACTTAAAACGAACAGAAATTATTCCGTATATGGAAGGGACTGTCCTCTCCTCAACGCCTCGCTCTTTATGCTAAAGTTTTTTATAGTTTAAAAAAAATAAGAGTTGTGAGAAAGTCAAACTTTAGCGTAAAAAGCGAGGCGTTGAGGAGGGGACAGCCCCCTTCATAGCAATGTCCCTTCCCCCATGAAAACTTACTGCATGGAAAGATCCTCCCACATAACCACCAACCTGCCCACCCCCCTACTACCAGAAAAAATCCCCCCTGAAAACGTCTGTATACTTCCTAATAACCAATACTATATGTTAACATTGGGCAAAGTTCATAACTTTTAGCCCTCCCCCCAAGGACTTCGGGGGATTAATTCATCCTAAAGGACATATTTATCATATTTTCAACCATACTGAACAAAATGGCTATCTCAAAATTTTGATCAGGTGACTTTGGGAAAAAAATGAGCGTCGGAGGGGGCCTAGTTGCCCTCCATTTTTTGGTCAGTTAAAAAGGGCAATATAACTTTTAATTTCCAATCCAATGAGTTCTCCCACGATATTCTAGAATCACTGGGTCGATACGATCACCCCTGTGGAAAAAAAAAACAAAAAACAAATAAACACGCATCCGTGATCTTTCTTCTGGCAAAAAATGAAAAATTTAATTTTTGTAGATAGGAGCTTGAAACCTCTGCAGTAGAATTCTCTGATACGCTGAATAAGATGGTGTGATTTTCATCAAGGTTCTATAACTTTTAGGGGGTCTTTCCCCCTTTTTTTGAAAATCAGGCAAATTTTCTCTGGCGCGTAACTTTTGATGGTTAGGACTAAACTTGATGAAATTTATATATATGAAACCAGCATTGAAATCTGATTCTTTTGATGAATCTATTGGTATCAAAAAACCCATTTTCTAGAGTTTCGGTTACCATTGAGTTCGTTACCACGAACTGATTGAAACGTTCAAATTTGTTTTTGATCACATGAGTTATTTATAACTTTTGTAACTAATGATGATGGCGAGGAAGATGGAGGGGATGGGGGGATTCAGTAAAAGGAATTAGCTCTGAAATGAAATATTGTCCATTACCTTATTCGTGGAATTGCTGCTGAGCAGCCTAGTGTCGTTTTATGATATTGAGACCGTAAATTAATAGAGAAGGCTAATGTCCCCCTCTATTTTTATCGTGCGACGGATTGGGGACTTGATCTCGTCGTTATCAAAGAGTTTTAGATGATTGCTGCTACTTGTTGTAAAAACTAATTACTTAACTAATTGTTGTAAAAAATCTTTTGGTGTGAGCAGTGGCAAATCCGAGTCCCATAAATATTCGCCTTTTTCGCCGTCCAGTACGTATTAATTTAGCGTATCATTGCTGTATTCTCTGAACCGGAGACATGTTTTCATAGGTTCCAAATGTATTTTCTTAGGAAGTTGCTGAACCAAACATAGACCAAACATATATGCACAAATCCAAACATAGAGGAAATCAATCGATTACTAGAAAAGAACGATTACATAAATTATTTTAGGCCAAAATACAGTAGTTTTGTCTTATAACCACCACACTCAATATCTTGTATTGCGAACATGAGACAAAACCGGTTTTCATGGTCTTTACACCAGACAATATTAGCTTCGGCTCGGTGGGAAACTACATTGTAGCTATATTTTAATTAAATATTTATTTGCTATTTTGGTTACGTATTTAATTTAATGCGGCCTGCCCCCCCCCTCCATAATTCTTTGTCCTAGGTTTCATAATTTTGTTGACGAAGTATTATATTTTCATCATATTTTGTTTTATTTCATTAGCATTAGCCAAACTTCACTTTTCGACAGAACTTGAGTGTGGTGGCTCTAAGACACGAGTAGCCTACCCAAAATACTCTAGGACAAAATCTCTTAGAAAACTGAAATTTATATCATTACCTCTACCGTCTTCAATATTACCATCAGCATTATTACCATCACCAAAATCTGCAGCATTTCACCATAAGAGTGACCAGAAAAATTCTCCTAGAGGTAGTTCAAGCCGGTTACTAAAAACACAACTGAGTTTTTGAGCCGATACTTGGCAAATACACGTATCTTACTCTTCCCCACTGACTTCAGAAATGATTTTAAGCTTAAAGTTAGAAATAACTGAAAAATGTAAAAATGCTTATTTTTATGCTCCAGCCCCACACCATAGTCCCACTGGTCAATATTAAGCCAAGAGTTATGAATAAGATATGTTTTCCTTGATTTTAAAATCATAGTTCTGGTACTGAAGCAGAACATTGAAATGGCAGCCTTACTTGAAAAGCTTGTATCAACACTATTTTTTTAGACTCTTATGTCATTTCTAATTTATAGTAACAATTATTTCCTACTAATACTATGTCTGTGCATCTTTTGCCAGATTCATCTTACAGATAACTAAATTGATGTTTCAAGATTATACCTTTTTTAATTTAAAAAAATCTTGCCTTAAATTTTAACTCTGATTGGTCAAACATAAATTTTGAAAATTTTAACGCTGTTCAACTCGACAAATTGCGAACTGGATTCATAATTGTTGTTGTAGTCGTACGTAATTTTGATAAAAAAAAAGCCGTAATTTTTTAAGTTTAGGCCTATTTTATTTTCCATGTGAAACTACTTGACCTTGTCATGAACTTCTAGGGCAGAGTGGAAGGTTGCGGACGAAGCAGGAAGCTGCTCTTCATACAAACCGATTTGACCCTAGTGGACACTCAAGAAAGCTAGTAACGAAAATGAGAAACACGGAAATTAAAAAACGTGCTGACAAGAAATGAATTCTCCAGGGTTAAAAATTCTATAGGTAAGAAGTACTTTCATGATTCTTGGTTGGCGTTTTAAGATCATACCTTGCTGTTCAAGCCAAGGGACAGAAAGCTTCCTAAATAGGGGTTTCGGACAAGGCGGTTCTAATAGTAAACTTTGTGATTTGATCTAGGTCTATTTTAAGGAGTTAAGGGTTATTATGTTTCACAGAATGAGACGTAATTGTCTCTTACTAGGTTCCTAGCTACCGCTGCAACCCAGAAACAGATGGCGGATCTTGTGACGTCAGAAGGCGCAGATCTTATGTAGAGGTGCACTCGGTGATGGGTTTGGGAAAATCGGTCGACTAACCGATGCTGTCCTTGATTGTGTGAACTATTCGCGTCCTAAAGTCTTTCGCATTATGTATTGTCGTGATATAATCAGACCAACTGTTCCTAACAGCATACCTAAATTTGTCTTAAATTCCTGCAGTACAGAATTAGCTGGACCTTTGTCATTGCTTCTCCGGCTTTGTCTCCGCTCTGGAACATTTCCATACGCACAGAACTCCGCCTATTTCAATGCTATTCCTATATCGAATGGAGATCCAAAGAGCAATGGCTCGGCATATTATGGTAAGAGGTGTCATTCCATGGTGCCATAATTCAGGGGAGATAAAGATAAAATTTTTAAGTGGCCACTGATAAAAAAGAGTACGTTTTGAAGATGGAGTTCCAAAAGTTTGTGGTAGCTTAAACTCGTCATAATGACGTTCAAAGGGAATTCTGAGTCTAGGCTAAGTAGACAATTCGTTTTCTAGAATTTTTTTTTTTTTTACCGAGCAGCCCCATCATCTATAAAAATTTTGGACTCACTTGTGAATGGACTGCCCGAGAAGAGGGAGGGGATGAAATTTGTTAATATATGCATGACCTTTGGACGGATGTTACTCAGCCCGTGTAGCATTAATTCACCTAGGAAAAACAATAAGGTGACAGATAATATGAGGAGCAAAAATAATTGACTTTCAATCCACGCGAAACAAATTCAACGCTTCTATCGGGTAGCCATTCCCCCCTCCTCTTTTTGATTTTGCACTTACGGCAAATGATGAGAAAATAAATTTTTATTTAAAAAAATTCTTTCTGTATGTTGTAGAAATAAAGTTTGTCTTTGCCCACCACGGAACACATCCGGACATAGTTATATCCCATTTCATTTAATAATTTAAATGAAATAGTTATATCCATAGTTATATCACATTTCATTTGATAATTTAAAACTATATCTTCACTAAATTTTCAATCTTAAAGCTTGAAGCACTTCTCATCTCTTTGTTCTTGGTAATTTTGCTTCAGAATAATTTTTAATAACACTTATGTGTAATTGTGATCAATGGCAGATCCAGGAAGAGCCCGGGCCTCCAAGATCTTTTTGGCGCCCTCATTCCTTGCTTTTTTTTCACTCTTTTTTTTTTTAAAATAGATTTGTCAATTTTGTCAATTATTGACGCCCTTGTCACATTGGACCACCCTAAGATTTTGCTTATTGGCAATCCTGTCACATTGCCCCCCCCCCTCCAAGATTTTGATCGAGATCACACCTGATTATAATAACACTATAACTGATTTTGTTCATCCATCAGGGGGCCAAACGAATAGCCGGTCGGCCAAAAGTGAGATAAAAGAGGTAATAAAGAAGAAATTAAAGGAAATTGAAACGTCATGGGAGGACTTGACTTGACTTTGAATATGCTAGGGTGGAGGAGAAGCGTACGCAGCTATGTTGGCCTCATAACATAGGTAGCATAATATCACAACTTTTTTTTTTACAACATAAACAGTAACTACTTCTTTTAGACCAGGTTTGGATCTAGCGTTACTAATTGTAGTAACATTTTTCATTTTTTATTTTATTAGTTTGATTTTTTACGTTGACTCCCCGCGTTGTTTTGATTTTCTTTGTCTTTTTTGGCATTTTCCTTGAATTTTTATTTTATTTGCCCTGAAGAAGAGAGGCCGCTGTCCTCTCGAAATATTCGCTTGGTTTTCAGTATTTATGTTTGGCCTTAAAAACTTCATTTTTGATCGATTTTTCTTTATATTATATTAACATCTTTAATATTTTATGTTATGTAAAACAGCTAGTTCTATATAAATTTAAAAGTAATTCCTTGAAGTTTTGTGCCTATTCACCATGTACATTGACTCGTTCAGTTTTTTGGCATTTTCCTTGAATTTTTTTTTTTGTTCGCGCTGAAGAAGAGAGGCGGTTGTCCTCTCGAAATATTTGCTTGGTTTTTTAGTATTTTCGTTTGGGCTTAAAAACACCATTTTTGATCGTTTTTTCCTTATATTATTTTAACATCTTTAATATTTTAAGTTATGTAAAAATAGCTAGTTCTATATCAATTTAAAAGTAATTCCTTGAACTTTTGTGCCTTTTCACCATGTAAATTGACTCGTTCATTTTTTTGGCATTTTCCTTAAGTATTTTTATTTTGTTCGCGCTGAAGAAGAGAGGCGGTTGTCCTCTCGAAATATTCGCTTGGTTTATTAGTATTTTTGTTTGGGCTTAAAAACTCCATTTTTGATCGTTTTTTCTTTATATTATTTTAACATCTTTAATATTTTAAGTTATGTAAATATAGCTAGTTCTATATCTGTTTAAAAATAATTCTTTGAACTTGTGTGCCTGTTCAGCATAGAAATTGACTCGTTCAGTTGCTGAATATAATAATTATATAAAATAAGGAATGAAAGATACAGGTTTTTCTAAAATTTTTCTTTTGTTTTAATATTTATGAAGGGCCTGGGGGGATTTTTAGTACAGAGCTAGTCAAATTATTTAAAAAAAAATTGTTCTGACTGATTCAAAAGCTGGTTTATGGTAGTTCAGAAAATGTTCTTTAAAGGCAAAATTAATCTCGATTAATCTTTAAAAGTGTAATCCCGATTTTGGCATCGAGTTAAACGCAATGTTGGACACGTGTTTAAAGTTTAAGTTTATCACGAAGCTGAATGAGCATTGAGCATAGCATACATGTCATGGACAAAAAATTCAAAATCGTAAAACAGAACAACTAATAATTTATAATTCCCTGCCTTAGTTATCGTATGGCAGTTAAGCCTGGTTTTTAAAATATATATTTAGAAGAAATATTAATTACTTACCAAAGATATATGAAATACTTAAAAGTATTTTAAAAAGAAAATGTGTATGAATTTGGATGAAAAAAATTGTATATTGCTAGAAAAATTTCCACATACACTTGGGATTCTCTAAGGTCTTAAGCTAATATTTTTTTTGTTTTTATACTATTTGACTGATTTTCTCCCATTTATTACTATTTTGTTTATTTTTATCTTATGAGCATAAGCTCATCCAATGAAGAGGCTTCTGACTTGAACACCCTACCCCCCCTCCACGCTAAGAAAAAAAACAGAAAATTTGAGTCAAAATAAGCCCCTCTTTCGTTGCTGGCATTCAAGTCAATTCATGAAAAGGAGGGGGAGGTAGATTTATTTTTTTTTAATTTAAGGGGAGGGTGAAATTTTTTTGTTATATCGATGTTTTCAATGAAATGCCATAAAAAGGTATTTTTTTCAAAGAAAATACCAAAAAAGGTATTCTTCAAAACCTAGGGAAGGAGCAAAAGAGCTTAGGGGAATTCCCTAGAACTGATGCACCTGCATACCTGACCCAAAATAGCTATTTTTCAAGCTAAAATTATTAGTAAGCATATAAGAAGAACCCCTATATGCTTACTATGAACAGCGAAAATGTTGGCCCCAAAACGATTTTCACTAGGTTCGAAGCACAACCCTCTACTTAAACATCTTTTAATGCTCCCAAAAATTTTAGCTTTGTGTTTCTATGTTACCTTTGTACTAAGTACTGTAATTGACTTTAATATATAGCTCTCTCATATAAGGGCATATTTGTTCTAATTCACATAGAAGATTTCACAATTACAAAAAAAAAGAAAGAAAGAGAGAGAGAGAGAGAGAGAGAGAGAGAGAGAGAGAGAGAGAGAGAGAGAGAGAGAGAGAGAGAGAGGAGAGAGAGAGAGAGAGAGAGAGAGAGAGAGAGAGAGAGAGAGAGAGAGAGAGAGAGAGAGAGAGAGAGAGAGAGAGAGAGAGAGAGAGAGAGAGAGAGATTTCCATGGCTCAGAGACACGTGGTCGGGGACATCGACCTTTTGACCCAATGTGGCACCAGTGAGTCCCACCTCGATGAAGTCACTTAATGTATTGAAGTATAGGAGGCAACATTTTATTAGAGAAAGTTGTCAGTAGCCAAAAAAAGTCAATGACAACTGACGAGTCATTGAACCTAATGTTTTTTAAATAAAATGAAATTAGCGATCAATGACCTGAATTGTTATCGCGTTTAATTAAAATAAACCGCAAGGTGTTGCTATCCGGTGACAAAAAACCGGATAGCCGGATAGCCGGAAAACCGGATTATTCAAAACTCAGTGTTAGACAGGTTTCTAAACTTCCACAACTTCATCGTGGGCGTTTCTAGGGGGGGGGGAGGAGTCCCCCTAGAAAACAGAAGAAATCTTTCTTCAAGCATAAGTTTTGAAGAAGACGATAAACCCCCTTCCCTTCTTGATGAACCCAAAGAAGTAAATTTGTCTTATTATTAGTTGCTTTTGTGTTGTCGAGAGGAGTAGCTCATTTATTATATATTCCACTTCCGTAGTATTTACATGGAGTAGCTGTTCTATGTAAGAAAAATAATAATAACTTCATTGCTCTAAAAGCTCTAAGGCCATGACAACGCAACATAATAAATTCAATTCTAATTGACGTAAACAAAACTGACAAAATACTTCATAAACATAAATACTACACAAACAAAAATATTGAACTAATTACAAAAATTTGTTTCTATAGTCCATTTTCTTTTCTGAAAAATCGTCTTAATCTTTCAACACTTACAAAGAACCTCTCAGTTCTTACTATACCTGCCAGCCAGCCTACAATCTTCATCAAACGTACAATCTTCTGTAGGTGTCCTCACACTTCTTTTCGCAACTGACTCAATTTTTCACATCCATCCATCATATAAACCACAATATCTCCATACATGGGGAAAAAGTAAGGACAGTATGGATGTCCAAAAGCAAGGACGTCCCTAAATATTTCCTTCTTCTCCCAAGTGGTAAACTTTTCGCCCTCAATTCAATAAATTTTACCTCCTCCTTTTTAAAGGTCTTTTAAAGGGGACCTTTTATAAGGTCCCCCTTTAAAAGTAACCCTTCACCCCTCATCTACTTTAAACCACGTGGAGTCACTGGGAGTCGGAGAGGCTTCTTTCATGCCGTCATACCTGTACCTTTCGATCAAGATAAGTTTTATATTTTGTTATTCAAACTTATATGATATTTTCATATAAAATACCTTCCTGTTTATATGACAAAATGTCTCTTCTCTAGTCAACAAGAGCGGATCTAGGATTTTTGTTCGGGGGTGGGGGGGGGGGTTACCCGATTTTTTCGAATGGACTTTGTCTAACATCCTGCGTAAGCTGGTCAGAACCATTTTTTCGACTAATTTTCGTCTCGGTCAAAAATTTCGGGTTGGGAGGGGTTCAAACCGGGTAACCCCCCCCCCCCCTGGATATGGCCTTGCTAGTCAAACATTAAAATGTGCAAAAATATGGACACTTGGACGTAAAATGCACTGTTTTATGAACAGAATTAAAAAAAAAAAAAACAGTAAAAACGTCATGATTTCACATTGGGGAAAAAAGAAAATGCACTGATTTATGAATAGAATTAAAAAAACACACAGTAAAAACGTCACGATTTCACACAGGGTAATAAAGGCGTCAACAATTATATTTGTTGACACCCCATTTAGTGTTAATTACTAGACGTATTTCGCGTCTGTCGCTTTGTCGGATGGTCAGCTGATCCACCCTTCTTGGAAAAATCTCTCGTGAAGCACTAAAATATGCAAAAATTGTATACTTTTATATATATATATATATATATATATATATATATATATATATATATATATATATATATATATATATATATATATATATATATATATATATATATATATATATATATATATATATATATATATATATATATATATATATATATATATATATATATATATATATATATATATATATATATATATATATATATATATATATATATATATATATATATATATATATATATATTATTGAACAGGAAATAAAAAATAGTTCCATTTTCAAAAGCCGAAAAAATTTCTCCTGGTTACACTTGCCGTTGGACGTACGGACGTAATTGCACTTTGGAGTTGGACGTAAAATGCACTTTCGGCACCCAGGCAAAAAAAATTGGAAAAAACATTGTAAATTGTCATGATTTAATATTGGGAAAATAATTCGGATAGTCTGCTGACCCACCCTTCTTGGAATATTCTCTCGCGAGACACTAAAGCATGCAAAATATGGACACTTGAAAGTAAAATGCACTTTTTTATGGTTCGCCACCCCCCCCCCTCCCATTAAAAATTAGGCACCCTGGGACGGTATCTAAAAAAAGGCACTAAGAACACGCCATGATTTGAAATTGAGAGAGAGGTTTCAGCAATTATTAGGCGTGTTACACTTGGTAACAGTAATGAACATGGGAGAAGATGTTTTAGTGGAGAAAGTGATTAAGAGTCACTGAACCCTATTTTCTCGAAGCAAAAAAAAAAAAAATAAAATAAATGCGTTCAATGAACCGAATTGTAGTCACGTCTGACTGGAAATGTCTGCAAGTTGGACAATAAGTTGCATAGCAACGTCATCTATTAACGATCGTGACTGGTCGGCAGCTGTAATTCTAGCGCATTTTGCTACAAGACACCCATTTTACATTACTACTACTAATACTAACCATACAAAGCATAACCTCACTGCATCATTACTCACCGCAGCACAAAGCCGCCTGAGGCCAACACAGCTACGCACGCTCCTCCTCCATCCTAGTCTATTCAAAGCCACCCACTTTAAACCCTCAAAGAAAGTTCCGATTTCCCTTAAACCTTTCCTTACGACATCGACTCACTCCAACCGCGGAAGACCTGCTTACCGTCAACCCTATATAGTTAGCCGGAAAGGACAATCTTCGGCAATCTGCCATCCTTCATCTGCAAAACGTGCCCTAGCAATTTCAGCCTTTCTCTCTTTATAGTCATAGAAAGATGGATTGAACCACAGTTTTGTACAGCCTACTGTTTAAATACAGTCAGTCAGCCAGGTACCGAGAACAATCCGTAAGCAATTTCTTTGGAAAACAGAGGGGAAAACTTTTTTTCACTGTTATTAACAGTCAATTAATGTTTTAATAGGCATCAATGATGCGGACAGTCTATTATATATTGTACAGCTCCGGTAATGGCAGAGGAAACCCTTTTGTGTTTCTCTTCTCCCCCCTCCATCTGTCTATGGCTTTATAAGTAAAAATGCTATTTGAATATCTACCTTGTTTTATCTCTCGACTGTGGTATCGCGTTGAAAATTACAGAGACAGTTTGACAGTGGGGAAGGGGAAGAGGAAACTTTTCGGATTGTTTGTTCGAGAGGGGGGGGGGACAATTCTCTCGTCCTCGGTAGCATTTTTTTTGTTTTAAGCTTGTCGTTAGACAGGCTTCCCTGCTAACCTTTACATATAAAACTTAAGTTTTAGCTATTTTTATGCATGAGAAATTCCAGAAAGACAAAAATCCAAGTATTTCAAGAACCAAATCATATACGGGAAAATGAATTGTATCAATTAATAGAACATAATAAACTCAAGAATGTAGGTTTCAAACCTCGGCCTGACAAAAGATCGTATAACGCCGTACTGCAGACTCTTGAATTTGAAGGTCAGGGGGCCAAAGATATTTCACCAAGTAGAAGATTTTGGCTCTGAAAAATATATCTTTAAATCTGAATATAAAAAATCATATAAAAGCCTTTTGAATTAGCACAGCCGAGACGCTGACTCTTGAATTTGAAGACAATGGGTTGAAAGATTTTTCACCAAGTAGAAGCTGCTTCTTGAGGAGAATATTTCTTTAGCCCTTAATACCCAGACTTTCATGTGTGAACATAATGGTTAGGACCTGCTTCACTTCATGGCTCTTTGTCCTGATTTACATTATTTAAAGAAGAATTATTTTCGAGGGAGTCAAGTGAGTGGTTTGGGAGTCAGGGAGGATGAATTAAGTGGTCTCAGTAATGGGATGAAAATATTATGGGACAAAAAAAAAAATGTTTTTTAACACTTTAAAAAATTTTGTTTTTTGTTTTTTTTTACACAAAAAAACTCATCAAAAATTTGTTTATATGCCTTTTTGTTACATTTTTACGAGTCAGACCGAAAATTCGGTTAGGGGGCTCAAACCCTGTAGCCCCTGTATTTAACCTTGTTATATCCTTAAATACTCTTAAAACATGCTTAATGACTGATTCTAACACAATCGATTTTGTAATATTTGGTCAAATTCATACAACAAGCCAAAAAAAGGAACAAAAAAGATTACAAAATGTATTAAATTGGTAATAACCCACAGAGAGAGATTTTGTAAGGGGAGGGGGGGTGCCTCAGTTATTATTGATTGTGTTTGATTTGTTTTCTCTGTTATTTTCTTTTTCTGTAGCCATAGCCTATGTGGCTTTAAAGCGTCATATTTATCTATCTATTATTATCATAGGTGAGTTTCAAGTATCATTTTGTTGTGTTATCATAATGGTATTGTGGGTTTTATTTTTGCTATTGTTGTTATGGTATTGTTAGGTATGTTATGCAGTATCAGTAAATGTTTTTTGTTCTCTTGTTTTTGCATTGTCTCAAATTCACATTTTGCAGCAATAAATGACTATCGCCATCTATACGCACCTTGGCTATTAATTATCTTTCAGAACAAAATTTAAATGATTTAGTTGACAAAATATTGTCAATATTGTCAACTTTTTTTTGTTTCATTTTTTTAAGGTCGAACATTAACTTAGGCTTTATCCATGACCAGGTTACGATAATTTCACCTTCTCAGCTACTCAATGGCGCCCAGAAGCTTAATTCCAGGGGGGGCAAACCTCGTCTAATTGGCACTTTTAATGATATATAATAGAAATCTCAGAACAAAAATATAAAAATAAGGCAGCATCATTCAGCATCTGCCCCCCTATATGGGCGCCCATGCAGCTACTTCTCTGTACTGTTTACTTCACTACTCCCACCTAAGCTCCTCGGGCCCTAACTTTATGTATCTCTAATTAGTGCACAACTATTTTAGTATAATAAGTTGATCGATTTAATATATTGAGAGTTAGCATATTTCTGGTAATATTTCTATACGAATTTTCAAGTCTATAACAATTATCATATAGAAGTAATGCTATGGCTATTGGTTTTTGAAGCAAAGGTTAAGCTTGGTCTTTGCAAGTGAGATTTGTCAGTATACCTTATTGACCGAAAAATTAAATTAGTGAAATTTTGTTTTGCCCCAAAAGATTTACCAGACTAATAAGTGTGTTTTAAATTAAAAATTAAATTAATTAATCAAATTAATTTTTAAATTAATAATAAAAATTAAAAAGTGAAATTCTTTTTTGCCCCAAAAGATTTGCCAGACTAATAAGTGTGCTTTAAATTAAAAATTAAATTAATTTTTAAATTAAAAATTAAAAATAGTGAAATTCTTTTTTGCCCCAAATGAATTTACCCGACTAATAAGTGTGTTTTAAATTAAAAATGAAAAATTAAATTAATTAATTAATTTAATTAATGTCTAAATTAACAATAAAAATTAAAAATAGTGAAATTCTTTTTTGCCCCAAAAGATTTGCCAGACTAATAAGTGTGCTTTAAATTAAAAATTAAATTAATTAAATCAATTTTTAAATTAAAAATGTGAAATTCTTTTTTGCCCAAAATGAATTTACCCGACTAATAAGTGTCTTTTAAATTAAAAATGAAAAATTAAATTAAATTAATTAAATTAATTTTTAAATTAAAAATTATAAATAGCGAAATTCTTTTTTGCCCCAAAAGATTTATCAGACTAATAGGTGTTTTTTAAATTAAAATTAAGTTAATTTTTAAATTAAAAATTAAAAATAGTGAAATTCATTTTTTTCCCAAAAGATTTACCAGACTAAAGTGTGTTTCTAGTAATTATCTGTTATAGCAACCCAAGTCAAGAAGTGAAGTTAGGTTAATCCTAATGAAATATACCCAAGTATGATCAAAATATAAGACTTTAGAAACAAATTTGGGCTATTTAATTGCAAATTAGTGGGAGTGGTGGGGGTAAAGTACAGTGGGTCTGCATGCAAAATGTGTTAGGTACAATTCTTCTGCATTTTATAATGTAAGAATTGTTTTATAACTTCACACTGTCCAAATACTTAACCCTCACCCCCTAGTGGGCAAATATACAGCCCAAATTATATTTTTCCCATATATTCTGTCACTTGTCTTTGTCTTGTCTCACGCTAAGATGAAAGAAACTAACGAAAGCAACCGGTTCTGCTGTGCGTCAATGGATAAAGAACTTGGGGTCGCTATAACAAAAAAGTAGTCTACCGTGTTTTTTTTTGTTCTTGAGACATAAAAGACCGAAATTGCCTTTACTGATGAAAAAATCATCTTTTGTAAAAAACAGTTACAATCAGTTTTCAAATTGACAACCAATTGCATTCAACTTCAAGGAAATTACCAATTAATTGCCAGATGACAGAACTACATAAAACTACATAAAAAAAGTCTCTTCTTTAAATTATTGTTTTGTAATATACGAATTTTGGATGACCACAGCAGTGGCGTCAGATACTACGGATTTTGCCCCTCCTTTGATTTTGAAAGCATTCCTTGTTTTGGGGGGGGAGGAGGAGTGTACTTAACTTAAATAAAAAATACCTTTTTTGGTATTTCTCAGTGAGTTGTTCATCCTATTTTTTCCTCCCTTTCCTAGATTTTGGAAAATACTCTTTTTTCGGGGGGGGGGGGGGGTATTTTTGTTAAAAAATCTTTTTTGGTATTTTTCATTGAAAATTGAAAGGAAAGTTCCCCCCCCCATAGACATTGGAAAATACATGTATCCCCCCAAAAAATTTCATAAATGGACGCCACCTGGCCGCAACTAACATACTAGCTTGTTATCTTAAGATATTTTCCTTTTTTAGATCCTGGACTTCCGATCTCGTTTTATGGCCTTCGTAATTGGAATGGACTGCTTTTGTTCAATTTAATTTTTCTCAGTGGTGCTGGTAATTTAGCAACATGTAGGGCCCTTGGTCACAAAAGGGTTGAACATAGTTCCAAAAATGTGATATTTCGTGTTTTATATTCACTCCTTTCTTTTTCACTGGCATCACTGTTTGAGCATGTTTTTCTTAATATTGTACTCGGTTGTGGTTTTCTTGCTTCTACTGTCTTTTGTATTCATTTTATCTGTTAATAAAATTTTTGTATAATTTGGTTCTTATTAAAACCAAGGAAGCCATCGCACGTGTCGCTACTACCCGAGGATTATAATTTCCTCCTCATTAAGGCTCCTCAGGTGAGACCAAACTCGAATATTCTCATGGACGGAGACTGGAGCTCTGAACCAATACATAGCTAAGGCCAGATGTTATATATAAAACACCAAAGAAAGTTTGGTTTAGTTTGGACCTAAAGGTTCTAGTGCCGTCATACTTACTTACTACTTACTATAATTACACCAAAGAGAGTGGAAATTAAATCTGACTGTTTGAATTGGTTAAGTGGAAACTTGCACAACCATATATATTTGTAGCCATTTAAACCAGAAACCATATGGCTTACACCATACACCATAACGTACCAAGGTCAGTGAAAATTAAATCTTATAGTTTGAATCGGTTAAGCAGAAACTCGTACAACCATATACGTCTTAAAAATTAGGGAAAATCAAGAATTCAATCTTTAATGAGCAAGTACCCCATAAACAGTTAGCCTATACAGTTTTTAGGACTATGGGGCGTCCAAGTATAAAAAAAGAAAAAATATGGATGACAAACTAGCTAAAAAAAAAAAAAAAATATAGGATCGAAAAGCTTAAGTAGATGTAGTTGTCTTTAAGAATGGACACATTGTTAACATTTGAATTTTTATTGACAAGCATTCTCAAATTTAACTTATTATTTTGCGTGTTTATTCTTACAATTGAACGCGGTAACACTTATGAAAATGTAGTACACTCCTAAAAACTTCATAATTTTGTAAGGATCAAAACGAAAATCTAAAAATCGCCATTTTCAGGTATGAAGAGACAACCGGTAATAAGTGAAGAGAAAATGAAGAGGTGAGGTTGGGTAACAAAAAGATCGATCGAGTGAATACCTTCACTCACCTTGGTAGTATTATTAGTAAAGATGGTGGATGCAGAGAAGATGTACAAAGTAGAATAGCCAAGGCCCAGAATTTTTTTTTAACGGGTGAAAAAGTTTGAAAGAATAGGTAGATAGGTCGGGAACCCGCACTATAATACTGGAAGCTACAGTGATAACAGAGGCCAAGCATGGTTCAGAAACGTGGGCACTTCAGAAGACGTAGGAGACTTTGTTAGATGTTTTCGAGAGAAGCTGTTTACGAATAGTCTGGGGCGCCCGCTTCACTGACCGTATCAAATGACAAGCTGAAACAGAAATATGGTTCTATTCCAGTTTCCAGGGGCGAAGTTTAAGATGGAGATGGAAGCTTAAGATGGGAGGAAGGAAGTGAAGAGGATATTTAAGATGTGATGAAATGAGAGGAAGTTTGAGATAGAGGGGACACGTTTTCCGGATGAAGGATGACAGATAGCGAAAGATCACTCTTTTCAGCCTAGGACCAAACAAAAAGTAGGTCTGTTCCAGCGTTTCCAACGCGGTACAATTGTACCGTTTTTGGTACAATTTAGAGGTCCTGGCACAGTGCAGTCCATTTGGGAATTGTTGGTACAATCAGATTTCCCAGTACATTTAGATTTTACTTGCTTCTTTTTAACTCCAATATCTATTCCAAGTTTTAGTCTATTGAAAGTTTTCTTATTGTTAGGGCAAATTTTTTAACTTGCTGTTCCAGTGGTACCAATCCTTTCTTGCGGTACAATTTTAATCGGAAAAATGGTACAATTTTTTTAAGCGTTGGCAACACTGGTCGGCTCCGAAAAAAGTGCCAAGAGGTCGTAAGGAATGATTTAAAGGAAATTGGAACATCTCTGGGAAGGGGGAGGTGAAGCTTTGGATAGGTTGGTGTGGACGAGGAGCGTTCGCAGCTGTGATCGTCTTTTGTGGCTTGATGCTGCAGAGTTGCTAGTAGTAGTCAGTCCTGGCTAGTCCCAGTAGAAGATAAGAACCGGTCGTAAGGAATGATTTAAAGGAAATTGGAACATCTTTCGGAAGGGGGAGGTGAAGCATTGGAGAGGTTAGGGTGGAAGAGGAGCATTCGCAGCTGTGATGGCCTTATGCGGCTTGGTGCTGCAGAGTTGCTAGTAGTAGTCAGTCCTGGCTAGTCCCAGTAGAAGATAAGAACCAGTCGTAAGGAATGATTTAAAGGAAACTGGAACATCTTTGGGAAAGGGGAGGTGAAGCATTGGATAGGTTGGGATGAAAGAGGAGCGTTCGCAGCTGTGATGGCCTTATGCAGCTTGGTGCTGCAGAGTTGCTAGTAGTAGTCAGTCCTGGCTAGTCCCAGTCGGAGATAAGAACCGTCGTAAGGAATAATTTAAAGGAAATTGGAACATATTTGGGAAGGGGGAGGTTGAGCTTTGGATAGGTTGGAGTGGACGAGGAGCGTTCGCAGCTGTGATGGCCTTATGCGACTTGGTGCTACAGAATTGCTAGTAGCAGTCAGTCCTGACTAGTCCCAGTAGGAGACAAGAACCGGCCTCAATTAGCAATAGTGTGAAGGAGAGATGGACAGAACATTTTCACCATTTGTTAAACCATGATAAAGTTGTAATCATGAGAAAGACAACAATGCAAAGAATTCTTTCATAATCTAGAAGTAAAGCTTAGAGAAGAAGGAGGGTGGTATTAAAAAGATTAAAGAACAAAAAGGTTCAGGTATTGAAAGCATGACGGCTGAGCCATTAAAATATTGAGGTTACGAAGCTCTTTGAGCTTATTGACCGCCAGATTTGAATTTAACCCTTCGGGGCTTGTGACAGCGATTGCTTGTAATAAACATCTTATTTCATTAGTGCTGTGTACGAGAACAAAAATTGCTGCGTTTAGGTTAGGAAGTTAAGGGCTAGGCACACGTAGTTAATTTCGAGAACCGATTTAAGCAAGGGTGTATTCCACGTCAAGTGATTATAATTAATGATGCTAAGAGGCGGGGCCTAGTGACGTTTTTAAGTGTTTAATCCTCATTAATTACGATTAATTTATGATAATCATTAAATACGAGCTCTAAAACTTTAAAGCCCTAGTACATTCCTTGTCTAGAACGTAATTGATGATGATTAATCACCGAAAAACGTCACTAAGCCCCGCCTCTTAGCATCATTAATTATAAACACTCGACGAGGAATACACCCTTGCTGAAATCGGTTCCCGAAATCAGCTACGTGTACCTAGCCCTTTAGGGTAATAGTTCGTTCAGTATGAAATCAGAAGTAAAGCAGGGTTGTCTTACATTGCTGAGTGCATGGATTATTACAGACTTTGCCCTAAGGAACACAGCAAAGGCCAGGCAGAATTACAGAGGGTTGCTACAATTTTGTCTTCAATGCTTATAAATGTTTTGCTCTATATCCTCCTTTTGGACATAAAATGTATACCCGATGAAGTCGCCAGGTGCTATTTGAACAAAATTTCATCAAGTAACTATTACTATTGACAAGTCACTGTGCCACCAAGTCGCCTGAGGGTACCACAACTTCACATGCCCATCCTCCGTCCCATCATGTTCAATATTAATTCTTACCCCCCCCCTTTCAAGACGTTCCAATTTCTTCAAATCCCCCCCCCCTTCCCTTCCATGACGTTCCAATTTCTTTAAATCTTCCCTCTTTCACCTTCCCCCTTCCCTTACGGTCCATTTTCTTTAAATCTTCACACTTTACCCCCTCCCATGGCAGTTCAATTTCTTTCCAACTTCATTCTTTAGCCCTCCCCCTTCCATGACGTTCCAATTTCTTTAAATCTCCCCCCTTCCATGACGTTCCAATTTCTTTAAATCTTCACTCGTTCCCTTCCCCCTTCCATGACGTTCCATTTTCTTTAAATCTTCATTCTTTATCCCCTCCCCACGTTCTAATTTCTTTAAATTTTCACTGTTTACCCCCTCCACCTTCCAATTTCTTTAAATCTTCACTCTTTATCCCCTCTCCACTTTCTAATTTCTTTTAAATTTTCACTATTTACCCCCTCCATCTTCTATAACAGTCCAATGTCTTTAATTGTTCGCTCTTTACCCCCTCCCTTTTCCATGACGGTCCAATTTCTTTAAATATTCGCCCTTTCCTCTTCCATGATTTTCCAATTTCTTTAAATTTTCCCCCATCTCAGCCATGACATTCTAATTTCTTTAGATCTTCACTCTTTCCCCCTCCATGACGTTCTATTTTCCTTAAATCTTCACTCTTTACCCCCTCCCCACGTTCCAATTTCTCTAAATCTTCACTCCCTCCCCCTTCCATGACGGTCAAACTTCTTTAAATTTTCACTCTTTAGCCCCTCCCCTTCCATGACATTCCAGTTTCTTTAAATCCCCCCCTCCATGACAATCCAATTTGTTTAAATTTTCACTCTTTACCCCCTCCCGTTTCCATGGCGATCTAATTTCTTTAAATATTCACTATTTAACCCCTCCCCCTTCCATGACGTTCCAATTTCTTTAAATCCCCCCCCTTTCATAATGTTCCAATTTCTTTAAACCTTCACTCTTTACCCTCTGCCCCTTCCATGACAATCCAATTTCTTTAAATCTTTACTCTTTCACCCTCCCCCTTCCATGACGTTCCATTTTCGTTAAATCTTCACTCTTTACCCCTCCCCACATTCCAATTTCTTTAAATCTTTACTCTTTAACCCCTCCCCCTTTCATGACGTTCCAATTTCTTTAAATCTTCAGTATTTACCCCCTCCCCCTTTCATGACGTTCCAACTTTTCTAAATTCTTTCTTGTGACCTTTTCCCATTCCATTCGTAGATAGAAGACGGATGGCCAAGAAGTACAATATTGGTAACTGCCATTCTTTATCCTATCAAAATAAAATTTCTGCAATATGAGGTTAACAGATTGATATAAAACTTTCAGGAAGTATTGAGTTGGAGCAAAGGTTTTAGAGAACTTATATTTATGTACAAAACTTTTGTAGTTTGATTGTATCAACATGAAACTGGACCAAAATTTTAGTTTTCTTCGATTGGCTTGAAACAAGGACACCCTAGCGATCACACTAGAAAAAAAATTGGCTCTGTTGATTCATTACGCCCAAAATAGACCCGTATTTGTTTTGTCGCCAATTGGCTAACAACTAACAACTTACCGGGTGCGTATATTGGGAAGACAAACCTCAGAGGAGAAAATATGTTAAAAATAGTTGGGCTGTATCCAACTGGCTAATAACTTACCGGGCAAGTATATTGGGCAAGACGAACCCCAGACGAGAAAATATGTTAAAAGAAATTGGGCCGTATCGAATTGGCAAACAGCTTACCGGGCACGTGCATTGGGCAAGAGGAATATCAGAGGATAAACATAATAAAAATAATTGAGCTGTATCGATTCGTGACACCAAAATAGACCAAAATCATTTTTCTTCGATTAGATTGAAGGGTGAGTGGGCTGGACCCTCAATGAGGATAAGGAATTTGGGAAGAAACACTCGGTGTTTTGGATTCGTAGCGGGAAAATTAGATTATTTTTCGTTGACCCGCTTGAAAATTATCAAACGGTTCGTGATAACGATCTGTAAGTAAGGAGCGACCCCGTTCAATAGTAACCGAAACTCTAAAAAACGGAGTTTGCCTCTGTCTCACAACTTCATTTTTTAAAACAATAAAAAACTTTTTCTTAAAGAGCGAGGCGTTGAGGAGGGGACAGTCCCTTTCATATACGGAATAATTTCCGTTCGTTTTAATTTTTAATGTTGCTCCTTACTTTCAGTTAAAAAACTTGTTTTTTCTATTTAATCTACAAATAAATTCAGACCTGCATTCAAATATAACAAATTCAAATATCTTCAGATCCGCAGGAAAACTACATTACCAATTTGGAAGTGTTTCCCTTAAGGCCTTTCATCGATTTAGGGGTGTTAGAGATAGGAGGGGGAGAAATCCCGGGCCTTCTTTAGTCCTCCAATCATTGAGATTCAAAATCATTGCATGATTCCGGTTCAAACATGATGCAAAATGTGTACCTTTGTGCTAAAAAATTGGCATGGGTTTTAGAGAGACTTCTGGTTCTCTAGTCACATCAACAAAAACTTACTGTTTGATTTTGGTTGAAGGGGAGTGCAATATGCCCACCTTTCTGATAAAAAGTTGAGGAGGTGGAGAAAATATAGAGAAAGTAGAAAAGGAAGATGTCGGCAATATAAGGGCCGTGGCAACTTTGTGCTTCTAGCATGGTTTTACACCGGTTCAGAATTTCGCACTAAATTTCACAAACTGAAGAAGCAGGAAGGGGGTAGAGAGCAGGAAGAGGGTAAGACGAAGAGCTCAGAGACACCTTTACAACTCACTTCGAATTATTAATCGCGAATGATAAATTGAGCTGTCCTAACCGAGTGTCCTAATTAGGACACTCGGTTATCGCGAGGGGCGAGGAACGCGAGGACACGAGGACGCAGCGTTCGCGTCCTCGTGTCGCTGGTTATTTGAGAATAAAAGAATAAAGAACAGAGAATAAAAGAATAAAGTAAAGCTGTGAATCTGACTTTGAATCTATAGAATTTTTTATCTGCGCTATCCATGAAAAATCTAGGCGAGTGGTTAGCGCGCTAGACTTGAAATCATGAGGACAGGGGTTCGAGTCCTGTTGTAGATGTTTATTTTAGGTGTCGATGTTGTTTAGGATTCTTTATCCGAGAGGGCGAAGGTTCGAATCCTAGTCCACCCAATTATTTGGTTTGGAACAAGGGTCAATGGTGTAACACTGTAAGCTCAGCCAGAGTCAACCCAGCTTTAAATGGGTACATGGAGAAAACTGGGGAAGTGGGGGGAAAACACTGGAAGCATCAGATGATTTGCCCTCAACCACACACTGCACTCCCCGCCGAAGGCATCGAATCAGGAGATTGGTACCTGCAAAACGCAGAACATTGGTCAGCATACGAAAAAGTTTTTAAGTTTAGTTTTTAGAATGATAAATGCCCGATGTAGGGAAGAGATATTGATAATAAATTACTTTTGGTTGTCAAATTAGTTTCCTTTACAGCCAATCAGCGGTTGAAAAAAAGCCCTCGTATTAGATAATAACAAAACAAAATTTATTTTTAGATCTGATTGCTCATACAGCAGAATAAATCACGGAATCCAGTGTTCTTACACGCTTCAGACTAATTTTGCTCTGTTTTCCATGCATGCTTTCTTGATATATGCCTGGTTATGCTCCAAACTCTAGTGAATTTCTCCTTACACACATTACATGTGTACGGTTTTTTTTTACTATGGGTTTGTATATGTCTAGTCAAGGTAATCTTTTGAGTAAATTTCATTTTACATTCAGCACATTCGTATGGTTTCTCTCCGGTGTGAATTCTCATATGATTGGTCAAATATTCCTGGCGAAAAAAGGCCATTTTGCATATTTTGCATTTGAAAGGCCTTACAATCTTATGGGTAGCCTTATGATGAGCCAATGAAGACTTGTGAACAAACTCCTTATCACATGTCTCACAGAGGTATTTCTCCTGCTCTGCTGGAGTCGTCTGGATGTTGTGCATTTTTTCATGATCTCTTAGATTCTTTTTAGAAGAAAAGCCTTGATTACAAAGCTGACATTTGTATGGTTTCTGGTCAATATAGACTCTGGAGTTGTAAACTAATTCGTGCTTATCAGAAAAATGCTCCCTGGCTGTTTGACATTCAAGGTGTTTTTTGCTTGCTTTGAGTGACTTTTTCTCAACATAATGACTTTTTGAGCGTTCATTCTCATCTGTTTTGCATGCTATATTGTGGTTCAGCAGACCAAAACCCACGATACAGTCGAATACTGGGAGCAGTTCAGACTTCACTAACGTAGAACTTTCTATTGATTGAATTTTATCACTGACTGAAAGACTTGTTGAACGTTCTTCTTCATCTGCTGTGCATGTTGTTCCGTCGTTTAGTAGATCCGAATCAATGCTATGGTTTAATGCTGGGAGCAGTTCATACTTCACTGATTGAACGTTTTCACTGACTAAATGACTTGTTGACCATTCAGTGCCATTTGCTTTGCAGCTTGTTTCATCGTTTACTAGACCTGAGTCAATACTATGACCTAATGTTGGGAGCACTTCAGACTTCACTAAGATTGAACTTTCAATCAATTTAACGTTTTCAGTGACTAAATTACTTGTTAAATGTTCAGTGTCATTTGCTTTGCAACTTTTTTCGTCATTCAGTAGACCCAAGTCAATACTATGGTCAAATGTTGGGAAGAATTCAGATTTCAATAAAATAGAACTTTCTACTAATTGAACGTTTTCACTGACTAAACGACTTGTTGAATATTCAGTGACATTTGCATTGCAGCTTGTACTGTCAGTCAGTAGACCCAAGTCAATGCAATGGTCTAATTTTGGGAGGAATTCAGACTTCACTAATTCAGAACTTTCCACTAATTGAACGTTTTCACTGACTAAACGACTTGTTGAACGCTCAGTGCCATTTGCTTTGCAAGTTGTTTCATCGTTGAGGAGACCCAAGTCAATGCTATGGTCTAATGTTGGGAGGAGTTCAGACTTCACTGAGATTGAACTTCCCATTAATTCAACGTTTTCACTGACTAAACAACTTGTTGAATGTTCAGTGTCATTTGCTTTGCAGGCTGTTTCATAGTTCAGTAGACCCGAATCAACACTATGGTCTAGTGCTGGAAGCAGTTCAGATTTCACTAAGATTGAATTTTCCATGAATTTAACGTTTTCACTGAGCAAATTACTTTTTGAATGTTTAATGTCATTTGCTTTGCAGCTTGTTTCGTCGTTGAGTAGACCCAAATCAATGCTATGGTCTAATGTTGGGAGGGGTTCAGACTTCACTAAAATAGAACTTTCTACTAATTGAACATTTTCACTGACTACACGACTTGTTGATCGTTCAGTGCCATTTGCTTTGCAGGTTGTTTCATCGTTTAGTAGACCCGAGTCAATACTATGGCCAAATATTGCGAGCAGTTCAGACTTCACTAAGATTGAACTTTCCACTAATTGAACGTTTTCACTGATTAAACAACTTGTCGACTGTTCAGAGTCATTTACTTTGAAGGCTGTTTCATAATTCAGTACAGCTGTTTCAATGGTCTAATGCTGGAAGCAGATCAGATTTCACTAAAAATGAATTCTCCAGTAATTGAACGTTTTCACTGACTAGACAACTTGTTAAATGTTTAGTGCCATTTTTCAAAGTAGGCTTACAAACTGAGGTTATTTCGTCTTTTATTTTTGCGCTGGCAGAGTCAGGTATATTGAGGGTTTCGTGTTCATCCGTGAGCTAAGCGGTAAAAGTTTAAGGACAAATTTGCAAACCTAGAAAAAGAAGCAGGAATCACAATAACAATAAAATTATTTATTGTTATAATAAATAACAATAACAATAACAATAATTACATACAAAATTATTACAATATAGAACTGTTAGACCATCAGAAACTGTTTGTCTATGGATCTAAAAACTCCTTCCTGGAAAAAAAACCGTTAAATCTCAAATTATTTAAAAGAAACTCAAGCTTTCGAACTTTTCAGGAAAAACTGTTGGCCCTTTTTTGGCCAAAAACTTATCTCAGAGACCAGAAATAGTTTCAGCTCTTATCCCTTCCTCTAGACATAAAACTGGGAGATCCCTTACCCCCCTCCTTCCCCCAGTGCTTCTTGAAAGTACCAATTAGATCTTCATTCCATTTCCGAGATATTACAGATACACTCTTTTGATACCTTGGGCATAATACCTCAGATAAACTATTTTCGTATGTTTAATACATACAGCATTATTATAATATGACACTATTAGAGCATCTGAAATTGTTTTTCCCTGAGTTGAAAACCCCTTCCAGGAAAGGTCACAGCTTGAAATCATATGGTTAAAAAGAAACGTGACTTCAAGTGTTCCTATCACATTAAACTGTTAGGGGAATAGAAAGTCAAGGAAAGCTGTTGCACAAGCTTTAAACTTTTACGGAGAAAAATGAAATAAGCAAAAATTTTATAAATTGTGCCCTAGAAATTTTTTATTAAATCATTAATTCTCTTTCATTTTAAACAACTACAGGTTCATTCCAGAGCTAAAACAGTAAAGGTAAAAAAAAAAAAAAAAAAATAGAGAGCACTGAGCCTTACTGCTGATCTCTGTTCTTTGGCTCTTCCGCCAGAATTTGAAAGAGGGGCTGTGGGCCAGCCATCCTTTACTTCCCCAAACCCTTCCTATTTACCTTCCACGGATTTCTCCAGGTGTTCATTTAGATATGGGTCAACTCTGGTTAGGCTTACAGAGTCACGCCACAGACCTGCGTTCCAATTCAAAAATCCATGACAGCAGGACTCAGACCCCATGCCCAATGACATAGGATACCAACCACTCAGCTAAAACAGCAAGCAAAAATTGTGGTCTCACTGGATAACCAACCCAATCAACCCTTTTAATTTCTAGTTGATCTCAGTTTAAGGGTGAAATTGCCGGCCGCAGCTTTTTCAATGGATTATGCAAATATTTTCGGAATTGTGCATCTTTAGTGAGTTCCAGAACTAACAGTGAAGCCAAACAAAATGGATTATGTAGCATTTTCAGAATTGTGCATCTTTAGCGAGTTCCAGAACTAACAGTGAAGCCAAACAAAATGGATTATATAGCATTTTCAGAATTGTGCATCTTTAGCGAGTTCCAGAACTAAAAGTGAAGCCAAACAAAATGGATTATGTAGCATTTTCAGAATTGTGCATCTTTAGTGAGTTCCAGAGCTAAAAGTGAAGCCAAACAAAATGGATTATGTAGCATTTTCAGATTTGTGCATCTTTAGTGAGTTCCAGATCTAACTGTGAAGCAAAACAAAATAGATTATATAGCATTTTCAGAATTGCGCATCTTTAGTGAGTTCCATAACTAAAAGTGAAGCCAAACAAAATGAATTATGCAGCATTTTCAGAATTGTGCATCTTTAGCGAGTTCCAGAACTAACAATGAAGCCAAACAAAAGGGATTATATAGCATTTTCAGACTTGTGCATCTTTAGTGAGTTCCAGAACTAACAGTGAAGCCAAACAAAATGTATTATATAGCATTTTCAGAATTGCGCATCTTTAGTGAGTTCCAGAACTAACAGTGAAGCCAAACATGAAACGACTATGCAATATTTTCAGAATTGTGCATCTTTAGTGAGTTCCAGAAATAACTGTGAAGCAAAAAAAAATATATTTTGTAGCATTTTCAGAATTGTGCATCTTTAGCGATTTCCAGAACTAACAGTGAATCCAAACATGAAACGAATATGCAATATTTTCAGAATTGTGCATCTTTAGTGAGTTCCAGAGCTAAAAATGAAGCCAAACAAAATGGATTATGTAGCATTTTCAGAATTGTGCATCTTTAGCGAGTTCCAAAACTAACAGTGAAGCCAAACATGAAACGAACATAAATGACACAACCCTCCCCCAACTTCCCAAAAGACCAGAGTATCATTTGTTCTTTAATGAAAGCAAAATATGATTTTATGCAGCTTTCCTTTTTTTACTAGAACTACTACAACTAAAAACTCACCGCAGCACCAAGCCACCTGAGCCCAACACAGCTACGCACGCTCCTCCTCCACCCCAACCTATTCAAAGCCTCCCTTTTTACACCCACCCACAAAATTCCCATTTCCTTTAAATCTTTCTTTATGACGTTCTCCCACCCCAGACGAGGCCGACCTACTTTCCGTTTAGCCCTAGACGGTTGGCCGAAAATGAACAATCTTCGGCAATCTGTCATCCTTCATCCGAACCACGTGTCCTAGCCACCTCAACCTTTCTTTCATTATAGCCCGAGAGAGCGGTATTGAACCACATTTTTCGTATAGCCTATTGTCTGAAATACGGTCAGTCAGCCGGTCACCCAAAACAATCCTTAAGCAATTTCTCTGGTGGAAAACATCTAGCAAATCTTCATCCGCTTTTGGAGCGCCAATGCTTCAGAGCCATATTTGACCACTGTCATCACTGTAGATTCTAATATTCTAATTTTGGTTTGCAGATTTATCTTCCTACTCTTTCAAACTTTAGCTGTGAAAAAAAACACCCTGAGTCTTAGCTATTCTACTTTTAACATCTTCACTGCTCCGACCATCTTTACTAATAATACTACCAAGGTAAGTGAAGCTGCCGACCTGATCAATCTTTTCATTACCCAACGTCACCTTTTCATCTTCACTTATTCCTAGTCTTAGTGACTTAGTCTTCTTAACATTAATTTTCAAACCTATTATAGAATAAAGACCTAAATCCTGTCAAACTAAATTAACCTAAACTTAAAAAATTAATTTAAATGATTAAAAAGAACAAAATAAATTAAACTAAACTGCTCAATTTCAGTGCCAATTTAGTTTTAGTGTATAAAATACACACACAAATGTGTATAAAATACTTTCAAATGGTCTCTTCTATTTAAATACGTTCCTTTCAACTGCATAAAAAGTCTTTTTTGGAAAAATTTCAGTGCCAACAGCCCCACACCAAGTCTTTCTTGTAAATCCATTCCTACACAAAAAACTTTTCAGTAGCACGCAAATGATTTGCTAGCCTTTAAGGGGGGGGGGGTGGAAACACTGACATTATTTGTTTAATTTATGTTCGTTTTGAGCTTTGCTTTACTGTCAGTTTTAAATTCTTTTTGTTTCCAGTTTATTTAAACAGAATGAGATGGCATGGTGGGTCTCGTTCATGATTTTAAGCTTTGCTCATTTTAAGCTTTCTAGTTGGTCTCTACTTTTTACTTTTTTACTTTCTACTTTTGATCTCTATTTTGTAGTTGGTCTTAGAGTTCCACTTTTTATATAAAATCTGAATTTTTTTTTATTCAAAGAAAAACATTTCCAATTTCCTGCTTAACAATAAAAGTTTCAAATACCATGGAGAAGAAACAATGGGGCCCTAAATAGGTTGTCAGAGGGACTTTATTTAGTAGAACAAGATGCTGGGACCAAACCAAAGGATAGACACGTTCTAATTTGATGGGAAAAGTCTATAAGAAAGGTTTTAAGCAAAGCTAGAATTCCACGAGAGGGAGCACAAACTGAAGCTCAAAATGAGGACGGGGGGTTGGAGTAGGGGCTTTAACAGATGTACTGACTTCAGCCAGCTCTAAGCTGCAAGAAATTGTTATTAGCAGCAGTAATACATTATGCTGATTTTACTAGAATTTGGCGATTAACATAAATAAAGGTGGTTAACTACTTTCGAACAGACCCGGTTCCTGAAACGTGTTCGAATATCGAAACGCTCGAAAGTAGAGGGAAATAAAAATATAAGTACCAAAAGCTGTATTTTAAAATGGTTATCTATTAGTGAATACAGCCTGCATAACCAAGTTAAGGAGACATGTTTACTTTCAAGTGCTTTATCTAAATACTTCTCAAACGTTGGTTGAGTACAACTTGTTCGTTTCAATTCCTTGTGAAGATATCTCTAAGTCTTTGTTGTTTTTTTTGTTTTTTTATTTCCTTGCATTTTTTAGTTTTTTTTTTTTGTGTTACAAATAGCGAATTGTTCAAAAGTATAACTTACTGAATTTACCTACAATATGAAGAAGTACAATAAATAATACAAAACGTTGAATTTCATTTCAAATGTCCGTTTGAAACGTGGTAAGTCGTATGACGTCATTGGAGTCCAGAGGGGTGTGTCACGGAGTCTTGCGTAGGTCTGACGGGTTGGTAGCTCCACGTATCTAACCCTCTAAAGCATTTAGTTTTTTGCATTTTTGAGTTGTTTTTTTTTTTAGTGTTACAAATAGCGAATTGTTCAAAAGTATAACTTACTGAAGTTATACTTTTATGAAGAGGTACATTAAATAATACAAAACGTTGAATTTCATTTCAAACCAGATTCAGTTGTGAATCTGGTCAAATATAATTACATAAGTGTCAACACAGAATTTTTGAACTGTCAAGACTTAATTTTTAAAAGATGTCTACAAATAATTTCTGGTTATTGTGATCATACAATTTGATGTCTTTCTGAGTAGCCTATTACGTACTTTTAGAAAAAAGACCATTCTTCTATTCTTATTCAGTATTTCCATTTCTGTAAATCTTTACCTTTTTCTTCTACTTTGGTCTGTAATAGGAGGATATTACAGATTCAAAAGCACAGGTAATCGATGTATAGGTAAAATTTTGAAATGACCATTGGTAGTTTTTACATTATGCAAAAACTGTAATAGCAGGACTCACTCATCTCTCCAAAAACAGCTTTACCCTGCATACCAGAAGAGAGTACAAATCCTCAGATTTTCTGATAAAATGAGCCTGCCATATTCAGTGGTAGCAGCTAAAATTCCTAAAACACAAGCACCAAAGCAACCTACATCAACAACAGCACCTTGGTAGCCCCCACAACTTACACCTTTGCCATCAAAATCTAAACCTCAAAAGGTTTTACCATCAAATCAATTAATAACAGGTATTCAACCATTAAACCGGCCTTCCCCTCTACAAATTCCAACACAAAACCCAACAATACCAACCAACAAGGAGGGAGAGGAGTGGTAGAAATGAGCCTCCCTATCTAACAGTACCACTTTCTCATTGACAGCAGCAATGAAACTACACAAATGAAAAACATCCTCACAAGAAAAGCTATCAGTATGCTAGGCTACTTGGAACAGAAATGTGGAAAACAGCAGTGCAGCAGCTGCAAACCATCAAACAAAATGTAGCTATCCCACCAAACCCAGAAACTATCATTGAACTACCATCAATCCAAACACCAAAGCTAACCTAACCAAACGAGCTAGACAAAACTGAAGCACAGCCAATTTACCAAAACATTAAGAAAAACTCAAAAAAGAAACAAATAGACAAATTGGATGCTGTTTCACCACTGAAAACCAACAGCTCGTCAGGTGAAGAGGATTTTCAGTCCCCAGCCAAAGAAGAAATAAACTCAACCAGAATGTCAGACAACTAAAATGAACACAACTAAAATGAAGACAACTAAAATAAATATTCTACAATGGAATGTAGTGTCTCTTGGCAATATGAAACTGGAGGAGATAACCACTTTTATTTCAAGACATGAAGTAGATACAATATGCCTACAGGAAACTAACCTTCATAATATGAGAAAAATCCAAATAAAAGGCTATGAGACATACAGGAAAGACGGATCAACCAGAAGAAAAGGAGGTGGTGTAGCCCTGGTGGTAAGAAAAGGGATAAAACATAAAATCGCGAAGAAAGGAAGAAAACGAGGAAATTAACAGCCAGTGAAAAAATTGAAAAATTATGCAAATATTTCGGTCAAAACCTCCGCTTGACCGTCATCAGTGCAGAATAAAACTGACAAGAATACAAAAAACCAAACCTTAAAATAAAAACACAAAACTAAAATTGGACGACCTTTTCTCAGTAGCGGTGAAAGGATAACTGAATAAAAAACACAAGTCTAAATGGCATTTCACAATCCCATTTTATGTAAAGCACTCTTAAAGGCTAATCGCTTTCCAGTATGATTATTATCAGAGAATCTATTTGATTGCACACTATAATTTTGTGGATGTATGTAAAAACAATCAGAATTAATAATTTCCTCATAAATGGGACTTAGAAAAGTTTCTCCAGTGTCTCTATTGAGATCTAACTTTTGGTGAATGTGCTTTTTTATTTCAACTGCCTACCTGAAAACCTGCGTCAGACCTTTAATGGGGGCAACAATGGAGGTTTTGTCAGACTTAAATGAAATGGTGTGGACTGTCATACACATGTTGAGCCAAGGCGGAATCGAAAACCTCAGGCCTTTGGCGTAGCCTCATGGCCTTGTCGATTGAGGACCTATGCTCAGATAACCTCTCCCCCAATTGCTGTTGGGTTCTACCAACATAAAAACAGCCACAAGAACAAAGAATTCTATAAACACCACTACCCAGAATAGGGCTGGTTTTATCTTTGCCGCTGTTGAAGAAGCTCTTTATGGTATTTGAATTTTTAAAGGTGACATTAAGTTTATGTTTTTTAAGGATTCTTTTCTGTTTGTCACTTAATTCACTGGCGGTTAATTGTCCTCGTTTTCTTTCTTTCTTCGCGATTTTCTGTTTTATTATGATTAGCCAGTATGGTCTCAGAAATTATTTAAGAAAAGGGATCCCACATTCTTGGGTAGCCCCAAAGGTATAACCTAACGAAGTTGATGCAATTGCAGTGGAAATCTTACAACATGATGAAGAACTTCTTAAAGTAGTCTTACTTTATAACCCAAATGGAAGAAATAATATACGTATATGAAGTGATAAAAGAAGTAACCCAGGACCCCAAAACCATAGTTTTGGGAGATTTTAATACTCACAGCTATCTATGGGAAGATACCAAACAATCAAACCTGGCAGGGAAATAGTGTAGAGAAAACAATTCTAGAACTTAATTTGATGGTTATTACCCCATATGGTCTAAAAACACACTACAACCCAAAAGAAAAAAGCTTTGGAACAATAGACCTTCAAATAGCCCCACCTGAGTTTTTGACAAATGTAAACATTAAGCTGATCCCAGAGTTACAAACAGACCACTGCACCATTCTCACTTCTATTGGAGGTGTTTCATATACTCCAACCCCAGCTACATACTAATTCCAACATCACAGAGTAGACTGGAAAATCTTCAAACAATTTCTGGAAGAAGAAGACTACTCAGAATTAGAGAGGCTACCTAGTCTCTATGATAGGACCCAAGCCTTGACTAATAAAATCCTAGATGCAGCAGAGAAAGCAATACCCAGAAAGTCATCCAAACCACCTTTGAGATCTTATTTTAGGAAAGCAAAAGTCAAACAAGTCAAAGACAAACAAAATCCACCTTTTTTGAAAAATTAGATGCAAATATCCCCATAGCCCAAGTGCATAATTTTATTAATAGAATGGTTGGCAAAGAGGATCAGCTGGAAAAAATCCCAACATTTGAAATAGATGGCTCCTCAATTCAAGATGAGGAGCAAAAGGCAGAAGTCCTTGCTGACTTGTACCAAAAACACAAAGTCCAGACACCAATTGGCCGTCCACTAGTCTGCAAATTATATGGCAAACCACAACACAAAGAGACACTGATTAGTCCTTTCTCAATGAATGAATTAAAGATGACCCTTGATGCAGTAAATACAAAATCAGCACTAGAACATGAAATAGGATATACTAGGGTTAAAGAGCAGGGGAAAAGTTCCACCAAAATTTGCTTTTGGTGTATAATGAAGTATGGCAGAAAGAGGATTTCTGAACCATTTGGAAACAAGCTACCATTAAGCCAATTAGGGAAAAAGGTAAACCTCAAGAAAAACCCTCTTCTTACAGACCTATATCTCTGTTCCAGTTCTTGGGAAAATAATGGGAAAGATGATCAAAACGAGACTGGAATGGTTTGCAGAGAAAAATAACCTCTTCCCGCAATCACAGTCAGGCTTTAGAAAGGGTATGTCAACACTTGATGGAATCTTGTGGCATGAAAAAGTCATCTGAGCAGCCTTGGAACAAGGCATAATTATACTAGTCTTACTGGTGGACTATGAAAATGCATAGGGAAATGTAACTAAAGAGAAGCTATGTGCAATCTTTGTTTCAATGGACATCCCTGAACCATTTATCTATTTTGTTTGGAATTACCTTACCGACTTTTAGGGTTCAGGTAAATCAGTCACTCTCATAAGTCAAAACGCTTGAGGCAGGGCAACCCCAGGGATCTCCTCTCAGCCCTCTGCCTTTTCTGCTGATGATATCTGAATTTGAACTTTCAAGTTCAACAATATCCAAAAGGGAGTATGCGGATGATGTCACTATTTGGAAATGCGGATGCTCAATTGAAGAATTGGACACTAATCTACAAAAAGCCATACTTGAACTAGAAGCTTTCTCAGAAACGATGTCCCTTCCAGTATTAGCCATTAAAACGAAAGCAGCAATTTTCTATAATAAAAAAAAATGTCCAAGCACCACAGCTTTACATGAAAGGCTCAATAATTCAGCTTGAACCCAGCCCTGTGATTTTAGGATTAACTTTGGATCAAAGGCTCACATGGAATGCTCAAGTGGAAGCTGTGAAGCGGTCTCGCGTGAAAAGAATATCAATCCTTAGACGACTTACTTCCTTCTCCTGGGCAAATTCTCCTGAAGTTCTGTTGGATTTTTATAAGAGGTTTATCAGATCAAAAATTGATTATGGACTGATAGGATACATCAATTTTAGTAAAACCACCAAAGCAAAGCTAGAGACCTTTCAAAATATATCTCTTAGAACTGCTTTAGGGCTTCACCACCACTCAGAGGGAGCAAAAGTTCGCCAAATAACTGGATTTTCTTCGATAGTTTAACAGAGCCAAATGCTATCAGTAAGGTAGTTTACAAGGATTCAGGCATATGGCTTAGACCACCCACTGTACCCATTAACATTTGGGAAAATGAGTGCTCAATCTTCAGGGAGAATTGGGGCATGGGATACTTTTGTTTCCAAATGCCCAACCTGTCAATACGACCATTTATCTTTCCCTTCTCTGCTTTTTCCTCCAGCATGGAGGGTAACTCCTGTTAATGTATGTCTCCGGCTAATTGCGGAAAAGAAGCAAAATATCCCTCCAGTAATAACTCAAGCGGAATTCCAAAAAATAAGAGTGACAAAGTTCCATGAGTTCCAGGAAATTTATACAGATGAATCTGCACAAGCAGGTAAAGCAGCTGCTGCAGCAGTCATCCCCCAGCTAAACCTCCATATTTCAAAACTGCTCTCCGACGGCTCCTCTGTCCTCACGGCTGAAATAGCTGCAATATACGAGGCTCTGAAGGTGGTCCACGCTAATCCTCCTCCCAGAAAAAAAGGCAGTTGTATTCTCAGACTCCCAATCATCTCTACATACTATCCAGAAAATCCATTTTGATGTCCGACGAGATGTCCATCGGTTGCGAGAATTGATAATAGGCCTTGCCAAGGAGGGAGTAGAACTAGCTTTCCAACAAATCCCCAGCCCCAGGGAATACGTTTTAACAAGGAAGTTGATAAACTAGCAAAACAAGCAATCCAGAGGTCTTCCGGAATTGGCCAAAACTCGGTATCTATCACACTTAGGGATGTTCTGAGATGTAGAAATGGTAAATTACTTCACTATAGCCCATTGAAGCTCATATTTAAAGACCAGAGGGATAACTTGGCGTTTCTGAGGATTAAGATCCAAGCAATGATTCTCAGGAGAAAAGAACACTCGTGGAAAAAACACCCAAGCCCTTTCTGTCGCCAATGGGGCATCAACAATAGAGATTATGCAGCATCTGCTATTTGAATGCCCAAAGTCAGCAACAATCTCATCTGAGCTGAAAAGAACAACCAAGAAGTTAGGATTGCAGGAAAATATTAAGCTGTTACTAGAAGCAGACTTCCCAGCCTCAAAAGAGAGATGGGTTTCCAAGAGGATCATTGACTTCTTCCAAAGCATCGATTTTTATAAAAGAAGTCCTGTAAATTGTAACAAAAAGGGTCAACAAGCAGAAGAAGGGGAGAGTCCTGTCGTAAGAGTCTTAGGGGTACCTGCGGAGTTTACTCTGAAATTGCGGAGAGAAGGTAGCAGGCCCTACTGTTTTCTTGTTTGGCCCTTATGAAAAAGCCAAATTAGTTTTCTCTCCCCCTTGGAAGAATATAAATTCAATGCCATGGAGGAGAACCAACCAACTCTGAAGCCATAAGGACACCAAATGATAGAGTCCAAGTGCTTTCTAACAAAGAAGAAGAACATCAATCTGTCTAGTTAGTTAAAGAAAAATTTTGAATTGCCTTTTCAGTAATTGATTCATCAGTTAGTTTTCTACACAATTACAAGGAATTGATTCAAAAGGAAGAAAGCATTAATGAAAATCTACTGCACATCCGGATAATGGAACTCGATTGATTGTTTAAAATACAATGATACACAAAAAGAAGAATTCCAGCAATTTCAATTTTTAAGTTCTATAATGGTAAAAGATAAACTGTTTCGATACATTTTTTTTAGTTAAAGCAAAAATTACACACTAGCCTTTATAGGCTTTAAGTAGGCTATAGCACCACTTTTAACAATATCAATTTATTTTTGTGTTAATATTTCATATATTCGTTCATAGTAATTTCTCTTGTTGTTAATTTGACCTATTATTTGAATTAATTTCTACATGTTTTAATTTATTACTGCCACATACCTTTCTTTAAAAAAAAATAACTTTGGGGAATATTTTTTTCTAAATTGGTTTCTGTTCCTTTTTTTAATCAAATTTTTGTTATGAGTTAATCATTTGAATATTTGAAGTTGTTTTAATTCTCTGCTTCAAATACCTAAAACATCGAAATAAGACTTCCCCCCCCCCTTGGCCTATATTAGGTTTGTTCAAAGCTGAACATTGCCATTTTCTAGGATTTTAATTGTGGTTGATTTAAAATTATCCAGTCTTTAGATCAGTGCCACATTTTAGTCAGTGCTGTCATGCTGAAACATAAAAATAAACAAGCAAAACTAAATAGTTAAATTAGACAATGATTTTAGTACATAAAATACAAACCCTAACAATTTATTGATTCCCAAGGCAGTTACACTTTCAAAGGAGAGCCGCATCTTTTTAAGTCATTTGTTACCGTATATTTTTAGCTTTGTTTTGTTGATTTTTTACCCATGTTTCTTTATAGATTTACGATCCTCTATTACCAAAACTCCATTTAGAGATCTTTTTTTTTAATTTAATTCTCAATTCTTTGTGATTTTTCAAAATATATTTATGTTAGTTTTCACGTAACCAATTCAAACTCAGCAGCTTTGGTACTTTAATACTAAAATTCTGGGTTTTCACTTAAATTTTAGGTAAAACAAGAATATTCACTAAATTCTCCCCCCCCCCATGGAAAATAAGGTTTTCCAAATTTGAGAATTTTGTTTGAGTTTTATTTTTCTAATTTCTGTAGTAGGAAGGAATTTTGGTACTTGTGTTTTATGAGCCACTCACTCAAGTTTATGCTGTATAAAATTCAAGAACACACTGTTTTTTTTGTTAGTATCTTTGTTACTTAAGAAATAAATTTGGGCTATAGATTTGCACACTAGGGGAAGGGGAATAGAGTATAGCGGGTCTGCATGCAAAATGTGTTTGGTAAAATTATTCTGCATATTAGATAGAAAGATAGATAAGTGTATTTTAAAGCCAAATATATGGCCATAAGCAAAGTAAAATAACAATAATGAAAGGCACAAATAACACAAAATTTGATGAGCAATCATCATCAAACACTTAAATGAAATACTAGATTAACCTAATAATAGTGCTTAATACTTGGAAAAACTGTCATTGAAAAAACAAAAAAACTTAACACTTTGAAAAAATACTTAAACGAAACATTACATTTACTTTATACTCAGATTTTTTTTTTTTAGTTAACGAAATTTCTAGATACCATGCTATTCTTCTGTATTTTTTTAGTGGCCATATACCAAGAAAGAACTGTTTTCTGCCTTCAAACTGTCCAAATACTTTGCCCCCCCCCCCTTATGTGCATAATATAGCCCAAATTATATATTTCCCATATATTCTGTCACTTGTCTTGTTTTGTGCTAAACTGAAAAAAACTAACAAAGAAACCGGTTTGTTTTTGAGTTTTACACAGCGTAACTTGAGTGAGTGGCCCATAATACACAAGTACCGAAACTCCTTTCACCTACAGAAACTAAAAAAAAAAACTCAAATAAAATTTTCAATTTTAGAAAGCCTTATTTTTTGTGGGGCCCTGAAGGTATTTTATATGAATAATGAAAGAGCATAAAAAAGGCATCAAATGATGTTTTCACTTTCATCCTAGCTAAATTATGTGGCCCACTGCAAATTTACCCACCCTCACCCCCCTAATGTGCAAATATATACACTGAATTTGAATATACCCTGAATTGTCAACAGCAAAGTTTCAAATTGCAAAATTCAGCAGTAGGCTTTTTGTTGACAGCATTTGAAAAACTTGAAATTGTAGGAAAGTGGTTTATATTTGAGTTGCCAAATAAATGATATTATAATTGTTATAAATAAGTATTTTTGAAATATATTACTCTTGAACAACCTATTTATAAACCAGTGATATGTTTTTAACCACTTTTTAATAACTTAGCTAGTGTTGATAACTTTTTTGTGCGGTTACAAAAATGAAATACCTTTGGGGCCCCTTTAAGGACTCAAGAACCAATTTGCCCCAGAAGCAATTATTGAATTATGAAAGAGCATAAAAAAGGCATCAAATGACCTTTTCACTTTCATCCTAGCTAAATTATAAGGCCCACTGCAAATTTTACCTTGTTTTCTTGACATGTTTCCTTATGTCCAGCTGGGTTCCTAGGCTTATAATACTGGTTGGCTAATTTAAACATTTGTATATATATACACTGTCAAATTAGCCATCTGGTGGTATCCCTCTATTTCTTACAATAGTGCTACTATACTATTTGCAGATAAATTGATTTTAGATTTTGATTTTCTGTGGGGTGCATTTTCTGCAGGGGGGTCGTGGGGGTAATTTCTTGGGGGTAAATGCTGGCCACCCTCAAATACAGCCCCACGCTCCAGCTGCAAAAAGGTACTGCTGGATAGCCCGTTTGACACTGAACCACATTCAGCACCTTCATCTGAATCATAAGAAGATATTTAGGGAGAGGGTAATCTAGTTGATTGTTATTGTTTTTTAAATTAATTAAATTAATATGTGTTTAATGTAAATTAAACTTATATTAAATCAAAACACAGACCCCCTCCCCTCTTGTAGAAGTTAATAGGGGGAAGCGGGTATTTTCAATCATGCAGACAAGACATTCTGCATGATTTTCGGTCATTTATGAGGCTGAAGAATGCTGATATTAATATAGATGACCTTGAGCACTCTGACCTCCAGCCTGTAGGCAACCTTGAACATAGATGTATGTAAAGAACCTTTTTTGTGTTCTACCTTCTTGTAACTGTTGATGTCCCTTCTTGATTTTCAAAAGTAGCCCCCTCTACAAGAACTTCTTTTGAAAAAGCAAGTAAAAATACATGAATAGTAAAAAAATTAAAGCCCCCCTGGGAAGAGCTTATAAACCCCTTAAGTGTCTAACCTGCATGCATGAGCATTTTATACATTTAGATAAAAACATCTATCTCTATTAGCAGATGGGGCCAATTGAAAGAGGTCAGGTTCCTATTCAAGCAGTGTGGAAATATAATTAGTATCAGCATTAGCAGTATTTTCATGATTGCTTAACGAAACAAGATCTGCATATCAAACTTGTTCTCATTATTTGCAAGGTACAACAAGAAGTCCTTAAAGATAATTTAAAGGAGTTACACTAGTGACAATTAAAAACTGACAAAAGTTGACAAGTTGTCAAAAATTGTTGGAGGAATTCAAATGGAGTTCTTTTCAAATAATCTAATGCCAGCTTTGTCAAAAATTCTTGAATCTACAAGTGAAAAACACCTTTAAAAGACTATGCACTGATTCTACTCAGTGAAAGCAGTTATAAAGTCAAGTGAAAGTCCAAAAGTAAAACCATCAGAGCAGCTCTGATTATAAAGGTAAAAAATGATTCAGGTTGACTGTAGTTATACTATATTTAAATTAAGTTCAAGGTCCCAAATGCACTCAAAGTTGGTGGTTTTGGCATATTATTTAATATAATTCAGCTTAAATTTTATAGTATATTATAACATTTATGTATTACTACATTTATATATGTTTAGTTACATATATGTAACTAAAAAAACATTGAATACAGTACTGCATTGGATTCAAACAAAATTACTTTCAGTAGAAATACATTACACAAGGTATGCATGCAACATCTGTGATACACTGTAAAAATATGTAAAAACATAGGATAGATCAAGAAATTTAGGTTTTTCTTTTGAAGCTGGCCAAAAGAAAGAATTTTTTAGAGGGGATAATTATCTAAGGGAAGTCCTATTTATACCATATTTTAAAGGGATTTTCCAAATTTTGGCATACACTTTTGAATCTTTCAAAATGGGTAGTTTTCTACCCATTGGACTGCAGGGTTTCTGACAATAAGTTGCAGTGTATTACAAAACTCCTAAAAGGAGTGGGTCAAATACAAAGCTAAAATCTTCCATACTCAAAGATTTTGGCTTGACAAGCATTGGCTTGTCCTCTAGTATTGTGGTCAGTCTATAAAATTGCTTCTAGACTTACCAGAGTTTCTTTAAAGTTCTTCAGTCATGAATACACTGCCTCAATGCAACAAGCCCATCTGGTATTGCTTAGGGACTTAAAGGCTGTAGGTTCCCCATGAAATGGTTTGAACTAGTCTGAAGCTTTTCGAAAATTGCATGGGGTTTGATTGTCTTTTTGAGTAAATCTAACACCCCCTAAGCCTTCTAAAGATCAGAACATCATTTGCACTTTACTAAAAACAAAATAAGTTTTGAAGTTTTTTTTTATAGTATTAATGAATCCAAAAGTGCTGAGACTTTTAGAAATGAACATACAGGTATATTTAACTGCCAATCTTTATCCATTAGCACTTTCATTCTTGGTTATTATAGTGATTGTCATATAAGTATATTCATATAGATTTGGTCATTATAGTGATTTTTCTTCATGTTATGACAACTAAAACTCACAGGTCAAAATAGAAATTGCTGTTAGTAAATTGCAAATAACATCTTACTCCTGTTTTTTGTAATTTCTGCTTATTTAAAATAGCAGAAATTACAACATTTGCTGTTTACAAATCTGCTATTTTGGCTTATTTTAAGTTAAACTTGATTATTTATTGTAATTTATGTTTTTTTGGGGCATTATTAAATTTATTGAAAGTAAATTGTTTGTGTTTTAAGGTTGAATTATAATTTGACTTTATTTCTGTTTATATTTGGTAAATTGTAGCACTTTACCTTTCATTGAAAAACTTCTTTGGTGAAAAGTTTTTTAAAATTAATCTAAGTAGAAGTGCCATGAGTGGTGTGTTTGTCTTCTACCTAACAAAGTAATACAAAATATTGTAAATTTATCCAAATAGTGGGCTAGGCCTATTAATCTCTTGTTGTCATTGTGGGTAGTTCAGTATAGAAATTTTGAATCAAGATTCTTCTAGGAATTTATCAACTTCATCAATTCATTACGGGGGTGGAGAGAAGCTAAACTGGGAGCAACTGAAAATTACAATGAATTTAAATTTTCTTGACATCATAAAAAGTAAGAATTTTGTCATTATGTGTAAGGGTCAGAGCATGACATAATTTCTACTGTTACCTAGAAAAACAATATTGAGCCTAACCTACAATTATCTTCAGCTTAGGAATAGGCTGTTTTTTTGACAAGACTGATCTATCTGCTAAGATTTTAGTCTTATGGAAGAAAATAAGTTCTTAGGAAACTCTTACAACACTGATAAGAGTTATAAAAGTTCATTCTACTCTGATTAATGTTCTAGGGACTGATGAAACACTCTTTATGAATTAGCAACAAATGTCTTAGTGTAAGCCAAGATATGCTCCTTCACATAAGGAAACTTCTTAAGAGAACAATTCTTACTTAATAATATGCAGAACAATCATAGTTAACACATTTTGCATGGGGAGAAACTTTAGCTTTACTTTTTTATTGTTGTACAATTGGATCCCAAGCATGGATTCCATGAGCATTTCCTCCATTTTCAAAAACAAACTAAAAACCATCAGTGCCACAATTTATTTCTCATATTACATGTTAATAGAAATATAATGAAAAATTAGGTTAGGTTAGATGGCAATGGCACATTTGTTTGAATATATTTTTCAAGACTTAGAGAATAGACAAAAAAAAAAAAAAAAAAAAAAAAACTAGAAATGAGTTAGAAAAAGTGTAAAACAATGAAAGAAGTGAAGATATAAAAGTTATCCTCATGCAAAATGTGTTAATTAGCCAATAATCATTCTGCACATTATCAAGTAAGAATTGTTTTCTTAACATGTTATTTTATGTGAAGGGGCTTATCTATGCTGTTAATAATATCTTTTTAAAATAAAAGAGTGAAGGAAAATTTGTTGTTTCTTGTATTAAATAGATAACATTAAAATCTAATGCTAAAATTTATCAAAAACATCATCAAAGTTCTCTGTTCTGTTGGTCATACAAACATTTGACTGAAAATAGTGAGTTTTAAGATTCTAGCACTTTGATCAAGAAAACCAAAAAGTCTGAACAAAGCATCAGAGAAGTAAGATTTTACAGCAAAAACTGGTTAACTACACATCACAGAATCACCCATGAAACTTTAATTTGAATTGTCATGATTGAAGACGTTGCTCATTAGGCAAAGTTGAGTGTCGTTTATGGCCTAAAATAGAGTGATTTCAAAGAATAATCAAATTACAAATTTTAGGAGCAACCATCTGCTATTTTAGTAGAAATATTTCTTAGATATTTCTTTTATACCCTTTTGGTTTGGCTTTTTAAGAGAATAATTATACTGTTGCACGTAGCGCTATTAAATGGGTAATTATCGAAATATTACGCGGGTCCACTCTGCAAATTTTTGATTCCAACATAGCACAAGTTTTTTTTTTCAGTAGCAAACAGCTGATTTGTTAGAAAAACTGTACTGTATCATACCTTTTAACCTAGTGTATGTTGCAATAGTGAACCAGCTGTTATTTTTCCTCTAAAGCAGAACACAGAAGTATTTGAGGACTCAGTTCCTTTGATGGAATAAGAAGAAAAATAATAAACAACAACGTCTTGCACATACAATACAGTATTTAAATTATACCTAATTTGGAGACTGATTAAGAAAAAATCTGAACTCCAGAGGCTCCAATTTATTAGAAGTAAGTCGATGCTGCTTTCTATTTGATTTCTATTGCATAGGGGGTGCCGCAACAGATGGGGAGACAGCACCCTATACTTTTTGAGACTCGGTAGAATTTGGACAAAAAGTCCAAAACTATTCTAACTTAAAAAAATAAACATAGCTACAATAGAAACTGAAGCAGTCCAAAATTTCAAAACGATTTTGATAGCAATGCTAACATCTGGTAGAGAAGGTGCAAAATTCAATAGTACAATTCTATAATTCTATAAACCCTGCAAAGGAAGTCTTGCACTGATGTGTCTAATTATTATAAATAGTTTTAGCCAAATAAAGATCTAAAATCTTTTTGCAAATTTGAAAAAAGTTGGGTATTTGGTTGATATTTGCAAAAACTTTTAGTCTTATTTATCTCTTTTTTCCAAAATCCTAGTAGGTCTTCTGGAATGGGTAAAGTTGTTAACTTTGCTTTTCTGTAGTATTGCCAAAATGGTCCAATTTAAATGAACAAAATAAAATCTGCTTTCACCTAAAATAAGTTATTTGTTTTATAAATTTACTGCTTTTGTCATTAGTTAGACCTATTTAATTTTTCATCTTTTTTTGCCAAAGCTGAGCAGTAAAATAAAATAAGCAAAATGCAGCCTTGGTTCCAAAAATTAAGAATATACTTTCAACTCACAGCTTCTTAGAAATAATTTTAATTTAGAATTGCTAATTTGAGCTAAAGTTTTTGTGTAGTCTTTTAAAATAAAATAATGATTGAAGGTATTATTGCCCAGGTTTTAAGTATGCAAAATTTGAGATAAATCAGAACTGTTGTGGCTTTTCAATGCTATCATAGACCCAAGCAGTTCAAACCTTTAGTTAATTAATGATGTTTTGAGGTCGTTTTATGAAGGACAAGAAGTTTACAGGAAAGGGCACTTTTTATTCCTCTAATTTCCAAATATTTTGCCACTTCTTGGCATACTGAGTCACTTGAAAAACAAACACTGATAATCCTTAATCCCAAGATTAAAATTCAAAAAATGACAACAATTTTGCAGTGAAATAGACTGAAAACTAGAACATAGGGATGTAATGACCAAGGGAATGACAAATTACAGTCCATAATGTGAAATAGGTTTTAAAAATGAATATTCTTAATAGATAGCCTATATAAAACAAAAATAAAATCTAGTTATTTCAAATAAACTACCAAACTCTTCTGCAAGAAATCAATAAAATTGCTACAAGTGAGAAAATAAACTCTTTAAGAAAATCATATAAAATTTCTGGGGAGCTTAGGCTTGCTTAAATATACTACTGTATATTTTGCATCTAAGCTCCTATTCCCATTTTCTGGTTAGAAATTTAATCTCAATGCACTTTTACAATGTTTCTCAGCACCATTTTCAAAAACAAACTAAAAACCCTCAGTGCCATCTATTTATTTCTCATATTACATGTTAATAGAAAAATAATGAAAAATTAGATTAGGTTAGATGGCAGTTGCACATTTGTTTGAATATATTTTTCAAGACTTAGAGAATAGACAAAAAAAAACTAGAAATGAGTTAGAAACAGTGTAAAACAATGAAAGAAGTGAAGATATAAAAGTTCTCCTCATGCAAAATGTGTTAATTAGCCAATAATCATTCTGCACATTATCAAGTAAGAATTGTTTTCTTAACATGTTATTTTATGTGAAGGGGCTTATCTATGCTGTTAATAATATCTTTTTAAAATAAAAGAGTGAAGGAAAATTTGTTGTTTCTTGTATTAAATAGATAACATTAAAATCTAATGCTAAAATTTATCGAAACATCATCAAAGTTCTCTGTTCTGTTGGTCATACAAACATTTGACTGAAAATATTGAGTTTTAAGATTCTAGCACTTTGATCAAGAAAACAAAAAAGTCTGAACAAAGCATCAGAGAAGTAAGATTTTACAGCAAAAACAGGTTAACTACACATCACAGAATCACCCATGAAACTTTAATTTGAATTGTCACGATTGAAGACGTTGCTCATTAGGCAAAGTTGAGTGTCGTTTATGGCCTAAAATAGAGTGATTTGGAAGAATAATCAAATTACAAATTTTAGGAGCAACCATCCGTTATTTTAGTAGAAATATTTTTAGATATTTCTTTTATACCCTTTTGGTTTGGCTTTTTAAGAGAATAATTATGCTGTTGCCCGTAGCGCTATTAAATGGGTAATTATCGAAATATTACGCGGGTCCACTCTGCAAATTTTTGATTCCAACTTAGCACAAGTTTTTTTTTTCAGTAGCAAACAGCTGATTTGTAAGAAAAAGTGTGGCGCGCCGTGGCCAGCCAACAAAGAATTTCGATGCGACACCAATTTTTGTCCTACCGCCAATTTTTCTTAGTAAGAAAGAGTTTCAAATCTTTTCAAAACATCCCGAGTGACTAACCTTTCTAATCCAAATAGACAGACAAGTCTGTCAAGCCTTTAAAATTCTGAAGGTACATATTACATAATGAGACACGTAAATTCAAGAAAAAAGTAACACGGGCAACAACATTCAAATATTTTTAAGATAAAGAGTCTCTTTTCATACTTTTTAATCCCTTTATATTTAATAAGCAGCAGCGTATACTTCCTACCGGATTTGTGTTTTAATTGTATTTGCCATTGCACTCAATGAACTCAGTAATCACTGTATCATACCTTTTAACCTAGTGTGTGTCGTAATAGTGAACCAGCTGTTATTTTTCCTCTAAAGCAGAACACAGAAGTATTTGAGGACTCAGTTCCTTTGATGGAATAACAAGAAAAATATTAAACAACAACGTCTTGCACGTACAATACAGTATTTAAATTATACCTAATTTGGAGACTGATTAAGAAAAAATCTGAACTCCAGAGGCCGCAATTTATTAAAAGTAAGTCGATGCTGCTTTCTATTTCATTTCTATTGCGTAGGGGTGCCGCAACGGAGGGGGAGACAGCACCCTATACTTTTTGAGACTCGGTAGAATTTGGACTAAAAGTCCAAAACTATTCTAACTTAAAAAAATAAACGTAGCTACAATAGAAACTGAAGCAGTCCAAAATTTCAAAACCATTTTATAGCAATGCTAACATTAGACCCCGGCGCCACGCCGATGAGGGAAGACCGGCGGCGGCGGGCAAAAAACAGCACGCCGCGCCGTGCCGCCAGTAAGATGTCGGCGGCGCGCCGCCGGTGCGATCAATGTTGACCGCAAACATTAATATTTTCATCAGTCTTTCTCAAATCACAGCTTCAATTTACAACAGATTCGAGCCTATTCATGAGTTCAAAAAATCACAAGTCGCTGGCTGGAAACTGGTCTTCTTCGTTATTCATCAAGAGAAGTAGAAATGTGGTAGAAACGAAATGGCTGTAGCGTTTCAGAACCCTTGCATAATACGAGTAGTTGAATTATCTGTTAGCTATGTATTCTTAACATAAATAATTATCAAAATTAGTAGTTTTTTCATCGAGCAATACTGCATATAAAACTTCAAATGCCGTACATCATAAAATTCGTCAGTTATCTGGGTAAAAACTTCGAATATAACTTTGAACTTAAAAGCTTAATTTTTTCATAATGCCCTTTGCCTATACCTGTTTTGTCACATTTAAAATAGTTGAAATGGGCGACTTTGATATTGATCCTTTTTTTTGCTCTTTTGGATTCCTAAGAAGCCTTCCTTTATTAAAAACCGGTTTTTAATTACAATTTTAAAAAAAATACATTTTAAAGTATTTTTTTTGGCTTCTTTATAGAATATATGTCATGTAGGCTAAGGCTGAACTGCTGCTTTTTTATCACTTTTGGCTGCTCTTTTGGATATTATTCATTTTTTCTTTTGGGGATTCATTCCAAATTATAAACTGATAAATACCTAATATCGGTCAAATTATAAACTGTATCTAAAAGGAGTAAATTTATCAAATTGAAAAATACATGATGAACACTTCATATGAGATCTCTTCAATTAGAATTACACAGAAACATTTAATAGTTTATTTGCTATGAAGAAAAATGAATTGCCAGCTATTTTCATAGGTAAAAAATGAAGACCTCCTCCGTTTTAAGTGTAATTAAATGAAATGATATGCAGACCGAAGTAGCTCCAGGAAGATATTTAAATGTTCATCATAGTTCGTCACTTACAATCCAAGCAAAATGTTAGGACACTTAGTATCAGTTATTGAGTTTAAGCTTTGATTTCCAAATGCTCACAAGAATTACCAAATTTAAGAAAGTCGCAACAACAAGTCACCTGTGGTCAAAATACTTAGACACCTCTTTGATCCCCACCCAGGCTAAAAGCTTCTGCTATGGTCATTTCCATGGAAATCTCTAAAGAGTTTCTTTTTAAAATATCTTTCAAGCGTAGTTAGGGGTATTTAGACTTTTTTGCTTTTCTTCAAAGCTTTGAAAAAAATGTTATAATATTCCAAATGTTACATTTGTGCATATTTTTGGTAATCATTTATGGGGTGATCGAATTTTCTAAACCACGGTAGATGCGTAAGAACGTTGCAACATCTAGCACCCTGAGGTCATAAGACTGTCAAAGACTTCTCCTTGAACCTCCCAAATTGAAAGCTTATATTATGACCTGGCCTTTTAATGTAACTTGGGCACTGGACCAAAGACGCCATTGTTACTCGAGCGCAACGTTAGGTGGGGATGTCGATATCGCTTTCGTCACACCAATTTGTTTTAGTGTGAATCTGCCTGGTACATGTGAATGAATGTTTTCAAAGTAAACCCGTTTCATCAATAGGAAAAAAAAACCGGATTGGACACATTTGTCCTTTTCCCTTTGGACGATAAAACTATGCAAGTGTTGTATCAAGTATAACTCACAAAAATCTTGTTAATTTTGTCAACTTTTCAACTTTTTGGCATCCTTGCTTTCAATAGAAAAAAAAATCAAGGTGCTATCAATTAAATATAATAACTCCCTATGCCCCCCTTCTGGATACCATCTTGATAGGATACCGTCTCTGCTTTAAATAAAAAAATAATTAACTTTTTGGAACCCCTGCCTTAAAAAAAATCGAGGTATTTCATTTAAATATGATAACTCAATACCCTTTCCCCCTCTGGATACCACCTTGATAGGATGCCGTCTCTGCTTTAAATTAACAAAAAGAACTTTTTGGGATCCCTGCTTTCTATAAATAAAATTTCGAGCTATTATCATTTAAATATAATAGCTCCCTACCCCCCATCCCCCCCTCTAGATACCACCTTGATAGGATACCGTCTCAGCTTTCATTTGAAAAATAATTTGCTGAATAATTAACAAGGTCACCATATGTCTCAAACAAATACGAGAAATAACACTATACAGCATAATGTTCCTTGAAAAAAAAAATTGAGATTAGGAGCAAAGGTGCACAAAGACAATAAAAAAAATTTCGAAATTATTCAAATATACCTCAAATTATTGTAAAAATGGGTGATAAATTCACCAGGGCATTTCATACGATCCAAAGAATCTAATTAAAAGGGAGCACACACAAAAGCCAAATAAGGCCAGTAGCCTATGAGAAATCGCAAAATACCCAAGACAATGAACATGTCCTAATGGGGGGCCCTGGGTCTATCAAAATATTTCAATGGTTTCCCAGGGAATTTGATATCATTTTCTTGTCTCCACTTTAAATGAAAAAAGTAATTATATTTTTGGCCTCTCCGCTTTCAATAAAAAATTATGAGTTATTATCATTTAAAAATGATAGCCCCCTATCCCCCTCCCCAGTAGGCAATAATTTACAATTTATTTATGAATCATATTTTTGAGGTAACTTCCGGCTCAATCTTTAATTCCCCAACCTTGTACATTAGCTTAGTCTATAGCTAAATTTCGTCTCAACCGAAAGCTGTTTTTTTTTGGGGGGGGGGGGGTAAAAAGGGTTCGCAAAGAATATTTTTGGTTCTATAAAACTTTCAATAACTTATTATTAAAAGTTAATAAAATATTTTATAAAAACAGCAAAAAAAAAAAAAAATCTGTTAAATTAAGATTCGACTGCTTAAAAAAAATTTCAAGAATCAGTTTAAAAAAACAAATGTAGGCTGAATAGAGATAGTAGTGAATGCGTTCTATAATTCTATTCAACTTGAAAATAAAATTCTTGACTACGAATGATGTAAGAAATAGCGATTGGGAAACTGCATTCGAAATGATTTAAACTCATTTCATAAAGACGATACTTTTTTATCAACATATGAAAAACTGTGTATATTGGAATATTTGCAATAGCATATTGCATGTGTCTGGTTTTGATGCAGAGTAACAAAAGAGCCGAAAACTAATGAACAAGAGAGCAGTGAAGAATTATGGTATACAAAGTAATATTTGGCAGGGAAAGTCACTGGTGTTAAATCATTAGGGACACGCAATCACGCACCGTGATTGCGTGATTTTCGGGGATTCAGGAAATCAAATTTTTTTTCGGGGCGACGCATAGATTTTTGGGGAAATACCCGAATTTCGGGGATAGTGCAAGCTATGCTTGATTTCTAATCAGGAAAATCGAAATACTAAACCACACGAGAAGGAAAAGCCCTGACTTTGCGGTTGATGCAGTAAAGAATTGCCGTAAAAATAATTTGAGGTCGACCGAATGCCGCCACCTCTGTCAGTGGCGGCGTGCCTGTGGCGCGCTGGCAGGCGTTACGACTCTTCGGCGGCGTTCGATCGGGCCTCTCGGCGGCGGCGTTCGGTCGATCCGCTTGCGCGGCGCCGGGGTTTAGCTAACATCCGGTAGAGAAGGTGCAAAATTCAATAGTACAATTCTATAATTCTATAAACCTGCAAAGGAAGTCTTGCACTGATGTGTCTAATTATTATAAATAGTTTTAGCCAAATAAAGATATAAAATCTTTTTGCAAATTTGAAAAAAGTTGGGTATTTGGTTGATATTTGCAAAAGCTTTTAATCTTATTTATCTCTTTTTTCCAAAATCCTAGTAGGTCTTCTGGAACGGGTAAAGTCGTTAACTTTGTTTTTCTGTAGTATCGCCCAAACGGCCCAATTTAAATGAACAAAATAAAATCTGCTGTCACCTAAAATAAGTTATTTGTTTTACAAATTTACTGCTTTTGTCATTAGTTAGACCTATTTTATTTTTCATCTTTTTTTTGCCAAAGCTTAGCAGTAAAATAAAATAAGAAAAATGCAGCCTTGGTTCCAAAAATTAAGAATATACTTTCAACTCACAGCTTCTTAGAAATAATTTTAATTTAGAATTGCTAATTTGAGCTAAAGTTTTCGTCTGTCTTTTAAAATAAAATAACGATTGAAGGTATTATTGCCCAGGTTTTAAGTATGCAAAATTTGAGATAAATCAGAACTTTAAATAGGTGCAAAATAGGTTGATCCGAAAAAAATTAGGGGGGGGGCAAAATAGGTTGATCCAATAAACTTGCGTTAGGAGCAAGTTTAATTAACGTAAACATGACTTAATTAAGTGAATTACACTACTTTAGACTACGCTATTGGGGGTGCGCGCCCCCCGCCTCCCCCCCCTGGAGCCGCCACTGCCTTACCCCTGGGGATATGGGACTATGTCACCCCAGAGGCATAGTTTCTTAATATTTACACTTCTTTGAGCAACTGGGCTATTTCAAAATTTTGATTGGATGGATTTGAAGAATGGCAGCTAAAAAGGGCATGCAAGAAGGGCTTGCTGCCCTACGACTACTTTCAAAATCCCCTTAAAGTTTCAATTCAATTTCCTCAACCATTGTTATCAACGCCTTTTTTGATAAACCAGATGCTCACAGTCTCTTTTGATTTAGTTTACCCTTCAATGTTCCTTGAAGTTTCATTTTAATACCCTTCGCCTTTTTGGACATACCTAGAATAAAGCATTACCCCTTTTCTAAAAGATAAATCTTGAATGTAAACAATGGGCAATAGGCATAATTAATTGCAATCCTTGCTCCAGGGCTTTGGGGGCTATGGTGCCCCCAAAGGTATGGTTTTGAGCTTTTGACTATGATGAAGAAATAGCTTTTCAAAATTTTGACCACTGTTAAATGGAGGGGGCATCTAAAGAACAAAGGGGGTTTGGTTGTCCCATGATCACTCTTCAAAATCTTCTAGAGCTTTCGACTTAATATCTCGGTCGTTCCTTAGGTATTGCTCATACAACCTTTTGACAGCAAGTATGTATACAATGTGCTTATTTGGTAAATATTTACCAAATCCTATTATTGAGTAACAACTAAAGTGAATATACCATTCGATGCCTTTTTTATGCTGATTACGAATATAATAATCATTTCTATCGGAATAGCCCTCCCCCTATATATGAAAGTTCAGGGTATATATTCTACATTAGGGGGGTGGGGGTAAAGTTTAAACTTACCTCCCATTTACATGAGAAATAAAATTTGCCCCCACTCCCTCTAATGTAGAAATATATACCCTGAATTGGCCTATACTCCCCCCCCCCCGGTATCCGTCTCAATATTTCCTTGAAGCCTCAATGCCCTTAGCCATTTCAGAGAAATAGTATCAAATGTGATCCCCTTTTCCCAATAAAAAACCTTAGATGTAAACAACGGGCAAATTGCAAAACTTACAGCATTTGCCCTGGGGGTTTCGGGGGTAATATCAACATTAGAAATATAGTTATTTAACATTCGGACTATTTCGAACAAAATAGTTATCACAAATTTTGGTGGGGAAAAAGGAGTGTCAGAGGGGGTAGGTCACCTTCAAATTACTTTTGACTCTTAAAAAGAGCACTAGAACTTTCAATTTCAAATCAAACGAGTCTCCTCGAAAGTTAATATGACTATACAGTTCATATGAAGTGGCACGGTAAAAAAAATGTAAATATTGATACATTGAAGCCTTTACTGTAGGTTATTTTAGTTCAAATATATAACATTTATAAGAGATTAACAAAATCAAAAGAAAATATATTAATCCAGTTTGACAAAACGGCATATCTTAAATATTTCAAGAATACTTAGGGAAGGGTATCAAGCTAAAACACTCAGAGAATGTTGGGGGGCGTGTAACTTAACGACACTATGTGTACCCCAGTTTCAGGAATGGCTGTGTGCATCCTGGTTGTTAAAAGGTTACCCGAGAACGGTTACCCGAGAATACACGAAGAACGGTTAATGACCTTTAGTATAACTTTTAGGAAAATTTGTGGGAGATGTTGAAATAAATCAGAAGACACTAATTAGAAGTATTCATTTAGTATCGGATATCTTAATTCTTAAGCCTAAGACGTGAAAAACTAGAGAAAGTTTCATTATATTAAACAGTAGAACTAAGGGAATCAAAAATGAACATAAATTAACTTGAAAAAAAAAATTCTGAAAACAAAGTTTTTCAAAGGAAAGTCAAGACTCGCAAAAGGCTTAAGAAAAGAATAAATAAATCCTACATTAACTGAACTCAAACCGATCCGAAATCACAATCAAATGATAAATCAAAAATAAAGTCAAGGCTCAAGACCAGAATAAATAAGTCCTACATTAACTGAACTCAAACCGATCCGAAATCACAATCAAATGATAAATCAAAAATAAAGTCAAGGCTCAAGACCACAATAAATAAGTCCTACATTAACTGAACTCAAACCGACCCGAAATCACAATCCAAGAATAAATTTCATTCAAAACGAACAGAAATTAATCAAAACAGGTAAAAATTAATTTGAATATGCGAGTCAATCTTAAAAAGAGCGAAAATTACTCTGAATAAAAGTTTCCTCCTCCCCTACCGTAATAGTTCTAAGACCTAATGCGTCATTTGCGCCTTACTGAAAACTAATTATAATAAAAACTCTTTATATTCATAACATTAAAAAAAAGAAAAAAGAAAATAAATCTTGAATTGCTGAGATCTTCGGGGATTGGAATCATTGTATAAGTATTAAATATTTACTTTATTTTCATTGGTTGTTTCCAGTCATCTTGATTAATATAGTGACTTATTATTTGTTTGTCGTCAGTTTTTTTTGAATAATAAAGCCCACTATTAAAAATACATATAGTTTTCAATAAAACGCAGATTGAGATTAACTTAAAGTATCAATTTAATCCTTACTCGTTTTAAGATTCATTTTATATATGTGTCAGTACCTGCTATCTTTATGTCTTTTACTTTCATTATAATTTATTTCTTAATTTTGCATTTACTTTCATTATAATTTATTTCTTTTTATTTATTTTATTTTATTTATTTTATTTTCTTCTTTTTATTTATTAGACTGATATCTTAATGTCATGCTGCCTCTCTTAGATACTACATTATGACATTAACTTATTGTAAATAAATTTGGGCAAACAACTGAAATTTGGTTAAGGGGACGGGTTAGAAATCCCCGCCCCCCCCCCACAACCCTCAGAGGAAGAGTTGTAAGTTATGACCTGGGGGCATATAGGGTTTTTTATAGATGACGTTGTCGTAGAAACTTCAAAAAGGGCTCATTCAATTGAAAATTGAAACGGCTAGTGCCCTTTTTAATAGGCGAAAGTGATTGGAAGGCAAATAACCCCGTCTTCACGCCCACCATTTCTCCATATACAACCAATCAAAATTTTGAAATGGCCATTTCGTTCAACGTAGTTGAAAGCTTTGGAAATTAGGTCTCTGGAAATCAGGTCTTTTAGGATGATAACCCCCCCCCCTCACACCCTCAGAGCAGGGGTTGTAAATTATGCCCTGGGGGGAAATAAGGTTTTTATAGAAAGGGTTGTCGTAGAAACTTCAAAAAAGGCTCATTCGATGGGAAATTGAAAGGGCCAGTGCCCTTTTTAATAGTAGAAAGTGATTGGAAGGCAATAACCCCCCTCTTACACCCATTATTTCCCCAAACCTACACAATCAAAGTTTGGAGATAGCTATTTTTTTCAACGTAGTTGAAAGTTCTTGAAATAATGCCTTTCAGGATGACAACTCCCCTCCCCCCACAGACCACAGGGCCAAGGTTGTAAGTTATGCCCTGGTGGCATATAAGGTTTTTTTTTATAGAAGGTCTTTTTCCAGAAATTTCAAAAAGGGCTGATTGGATTGGAAGTTGAAAGGGCTAGTACCATTTTCAATAGTTAAAAGTAATTGGAGGGCAACTAACCCCTCTCTCACGCCCACCATTTCCAAAAACACAATCAATCAAAATTTGGAGATAGCCATTTTATTCAACGTAGATTAAAGTCTATTAAATTAGGTTTTTGAGGATGACAACCAGTAGTGAATCCATGGGGATTAGGGGGGCACCCGCTCCCCTAGCGTAGTCTAAACTAGTGTAATTTACTTAATTAACTCAAGTTTGCGTTACATAAACTTGCTCCTAACGCAAGTTTATCGGATCAACCTATTTTGCACCCCCTCCCCCCCCCCAAAAAGAAACCTTGATCTGCCCCTGATAACAGCCCCCCACAACCCCCAGGGCAAGGGTTGCAAGTTATGCCTTGAGGGCATATAAGGTTTTTATAGAAAGTGTTGTCATAGAAACTTCAAAAAGGACACGTTCGATTGGAAATAGAAGGGCCTAGTGGCCTTTTTAATTTCGAAAGTGATTGGAGGGCAACTAACCTCCCTCTCACGCCCACCGTTTCCCCAAATACATCCAATTAAAATTTTGAGATAGGTATTTTGTTCAGCGTAGTTGAAAGTTCTGGAAATTATATCTTCGATGATGTCAAATCCCCCACACATCTCTTGGCAAGGGTTATAAGTTGCGCCCTCGGGGAATTTAAGGTTTTTATAGATACTGTTGTCGTAGAAACTTCCCAAAGGGTTCATTCAATGAGAAATTGAAAGGGCTAGTGCCCTTTTTAAAAGTCAAAAGCGATTGGAGGGCAAATAACCCCCGTCTCATGCCAACCATTTCCGCAAAAATATCCAACTAAAATTTTGATATAACAATTTTGTTCAGCGTAGTTAAAAGTTCCGGAAATAGGGTCTTTGAGGATGACAATTCTCCCCAGCCCTAAGGGCTAGGGTTGTAAGTTATGCCCTGGGGGCATATAAGCTTTTTATAGAAAAAGCTGTCGTGAAAACTTCAAAAAGGCCTCATTAAATTGGAAATTGTAAGGGCTAGTGCCCTTTTTAATAGTAGAAAGTAATTGGAGGCCAACTAAGGTTTTTATATAAAGCTTTGTAGTGGAAATGTCAAAGAGGGCTCATTCAATAGGAAATAGAAAGGGCTAGTGTCCTTTTAAAAGTCAAAAGTGATTGATGGGCAACTAACCCCCTCTACCGCCCACCATTTCCCCAAATATATCCAATACAAATTTTGAGATAACCATTTTGTTCAACGTAGTTTAAAGGTCTGGAACATAGGTCTTTAAGGATGACGCCCCTTCCAAAACCCTTAGGGCAAGGGTTGTAACATATGCCCTGGGGGCATATAGGTTTTTTATAGAAAGGGTTGCCGTGAAGACTTCAAAAAGGGCTCATTCGAATGGAAATTGAAAGGACAAGTGCCTTTTTAATAGTGGAAAGTCATTGGAGGGCAACTAACCCCCGTTTCATGCCCACCATTTCCACAATCACATCCAACAAAAATTTTGATAGAGCCATTTTTTTCAACGTAGTTGAAAGTTCCAGAAATGGGGTCTTTGAGTATAACAACTCCCCCCAGCCATAAGAGCCAGGGTTGTAAGTTATGCCCTGGGGGCATAAAAAGTTTTTATAGAAAGAGCTGTCGTGGAAACTTCAACAAGGGCTCATTAGATTGGAAATTGAAAGTGCTAGTGCCCTTTCTAATAGTTGAAAGTAATTGGAGGGCAACTAACCCCCCTCTCACACCCACTATTTCCCCTAAAACATCCAATCCAAAATTTTGAGATATCCATTTTTTCAACGTAGTTTACAGTTCTGGAAATTAGGTCTTTGAGGCTGACAAAAATCCCACAGCCCTCAGGGTAAGGGTTTAAGTTATTCCCTGGGGGCATATAAGGTTCTTATGTAAAGTGTTGTTGTGGAAATGTCAAAGAGGGCTCATTCAATTGGAAATAGAAAGGGCTAGTGTCCTTTTTATTAGTCTAAAGTGATTGATGGGCCACTAGCCCTCTCTCACGCCCACCATTTTGCCAAATTCATCCAATACAAGTTTTGAGATAACCATTTTGTTCAAAGTAGTTTAAAGGTCTGGAAAACAGGTCTTTCAGGATGACGCCTCTCCCACAACCCTCAGGGCAAGGGTTGTAACTTATGCCCTGGGGGCATATGAGGTTCTTATAGAAAGGATTGCCGTGGAAACTTCAAAAAGGGCTCATTCAAATGGAAACTGAAAGGGCTAATGCCCTTTTTAATAGTAGAAAGTAATTGGAGGGCAACTAACTGTCTTTTCACACCCACCATTTCCCCTGACACATCCAGTCCAAAATTTTGAGATAGCCATTTTCTAAACGTAGTTGAAAGTTCTGAAAATTAAGCCTTTGAAGATGACAACCCCCAAAGCCCTCAGGGTAAGGGTTGTAAGTTATGCCCTGGGGGCATATAAGTCTTTTTTTTATAAAAAGTGTTGTAGTAGAAACTTCAAAGAGGGCTGATTCGATTGGAAATTGAAAGGGCTAGTGCCTTTTCTTGTTTCTTGATAGTCGAAAGTGATCGAAGGTCGACTAACCCTCTCTCACGCCCACCATTTCTCCAAATACATCCAATCAAAATTTTGAGACAACCATTTTGTTCAACGTAGCATAAAGTCCTGGAAAATAGGTCTTTGAGGATGACACACCCCCAGAACCCCCAGGGCAAGGTTTGTAATTTATGCCCTGGGGGCAAATAAGGTTTTTATAGAAAGTGTTGTCGTAGAAACTTTAAAAAGGGCTCTTTCGATTGGAAATTAAAAGGGCTAGTACTCGTTTTAATAGTCGAAAGTGATTGGAGGGCAACTAACCCCCTCTCATACCCACCATTTTCCTGAAGACATTCAATCAATATTTTTAAAATTTTGTCCAAAGCGATCGGAGGGTGATTCCCCCCCCCCACACCCATCATTTCCCCAAACACTTCTGATCAATATTTTGATATAGCCATTTTGTTGAACATAGTTGAGAGGTCTGGAAATTATGTCTTTGAGTATGGCAACTGCCCCACATCCCTCAGGGTTAAGATTGTAAGTTATGCCCTGGGGACATTTAAGGTTTTTATTGAAAGCATATTCGTAAAAACTTCAAAAAGGGCTCATTCAATTGGAAATTGAGAGGGCTATTGTCTTTTTTAATAGTCGAAATTAATCGGATAGAGAATCACCCCCCCACTCCCATCATTTCCCCAAATATTTAAGATCAAGATTTTTATATGGCCATTTTGTTCAACGTAATTGAAAGGTTTGGAAATTATGTCTTTGAGGATAAAAACCCACCCCCCCCCCCCATGGCCATCAGGAAAAGGGTAGTAAGTTATGCCCTTGGGGGGTATATAAGGTTCTTATAGAGAGTTTTGTCATAGAAGCTTCAAAAATGGCTCATTCGATTGTAAATCAAGAGGACTAGTGCCTTTTTCATTAGTCAAAACTGATCAGAAGGCAAATCCCCCCATGTCCATCATTTCCGTAAACACTTCCAGTCATAATTTGAAATGGCCATTTTATTCCACGTATTTGATAACTCTGAAAATTATGACATTTAGGGTAGCAAATCTCCCCAGCCCTCAGGACAATATGAATCAGGAGATATGAATTGTGATTTGATGAATCCGGAAGGCCCTATATCCCAAGTACTCTCGACTGCATGCTCTGGTCTAAACATCATGGAAGATGATCTTGATTTCACGTATGTGCATAATTTTGGAGTGACTTCATCTCTTGATTTTATAATGTGTTCACATCAACCAGTTCCCCTTTGCCAGTCACATGTGGTTACATCTATTAGCGCATCTGACTGTTTACCAGTTGGTTATGTTTTTCCCCTAATACATCTTCGAAATCCCACCCTGATCTGCCCAGTGGAAGTAAATGGCATCAGAAAGTTATGTGGGATAAAATTAATACCCCTTGTACCAGAATATATGTGACGGTATTTTAGCAATAATTCGCGTCCCTTACAATCTACTTCATAAATCTTCTTCAGTTGCAGCAAGTGATAAACAAGTACTGATCAATATATACTGTATTGAAATAGTTCATGTCCTGCAGTGTGCGGAAAAGGCTGCAGTACCAATTTGTCGTGTTCGGATTTGCTCGGAAATACCCCACTGGTCTGATAATTCGGATCTTGTAGATGCGTGTGCGGACACGAAATTCTGGTTACGCATGTGGGTAGATAACGGTCGACCAAGGCATGGCATTGTGAACTCCATCTGATTATATACTAAGCGAAGATTTGCAAAAACCCTTGCTACACATCGTGCTCTGATTATTGAATATGATACTAAATCTGTAAAGCAAGACCACAATCGCATGTGGAAATTCCTAAAAAAGAAGGAACGTAAAGAATCAGTTGATGTTCTGCCCAGCGAGAGCGAGTGGGTTAAATATTTTACGCACGAGTTTTCATCGCCTAATGCTGATCTGGAAAATGAAGTTTCTATCGAGCTCGATGCGAGTCTTGCGGAATGTGAACGGGAAGTTGGTTTTGTTGTGTCTAATTCGTCAGTCGGTGAGGCGCTCTCGAAACTGAAGAAGAAGTTGTCGAGGGGGGTGGATAACCTGTGCGGATTGCATCTGCAAGCGGGAAGTCAGAACCTTGTCGAGCACCTCTGTCTCCTGTACCAAATGAGTTTTATTGCTGGGATTGTTCCAGACCTATTCTGTATGGGTGTAATTACTCCTGTACGAAAAAACGGAAAAGACGGTGGACAGTGTTCATCTTACCGCCTGATAACTGTCGCTCCTGTACTGTGCAAGTCATTTGAACTGCTTGTTGTAAATAGGCTTAGTGCTACATGTAACACGCCGGATAACCAATTTGGTTTCAAAAAGAACATGAAGTAGAGAACACGCGCATTATATGATTACTAATTTGTTGATTGATGCCGATGATTCAAATGAGATACTGTATTTTACCAGTCACGATGTCAACCGCGCGTTCGACTCCAGTGTGCACCCTCAGATATCGTTGTCTGCTCGGAAGCGTGGCGTGGATAATTCTATTCTACACGCACTGGGGAATATGTAAAGTAAATTAAAATCGCATGTAATTGTACCGTGTGTTAATGCTTTAGCCCTATCTTCTAGTCTTATACCCTTAGAGAAGGGAATACGCCAAGGGGCATTTACTTCGCCACCGCTATTCAATAATTGTATTATCTCATTACAGGAACCGATTCAGTCTGCTTGTATCTTTAGAGGTCTCAATGTTTCGCTGATCGATTATGCCAATGACATTTTGAACGCGAGTAGAACAGTTGTAGGCATCGAAGAGACTTTCCGTGTTTTGAGCAAGGAGTACGATAACATAGGTCTTTCTTTCAATCCCCAGAAGAGTGTAGTTCTCGTATATAATAGCCGCGTTAAAGATAGTGTACCAGTTGATGTTATTTTCGAAACTTATACGATTAAGTCTTCGTCTAAGATAATATACCTCGCCCTTTCAATATGTAGCGATCTTAAAAAAAAACTCGCTATTGTCTTGTTTCGTTGTTCACTGTAAAGACACGCAGAGCTTATCGAATTCTCGTTTCAATGAAATGCCACTTTAACCGTTTTCTACTCGCAAGGGTGTGTAACGCTTTTGTTTTGCCACATGTGCTAGCCCTATATCCGCTTTGGAAAATATTTACTTCGTCTGATCGCCGCAGTATTTGGTCTACTTTCTATATATATGGCAAATATCTACTTTGTCTTCCAATTTGGATGAGGAATTCGAAAATGTCTCTGAAGTATGATATAACCGACCCGCTTATAGCTGTACTGAATCGCCGTGCTCAATTTGCAAAGGCATTTGAACCAAGCCACTCTTCGTTATATGTTGCAATAACTTAAATTTGTAATTTTTTTTGGTTGTAGTAATATTCTTAATCTTGTTTTTCTGTAGTTGAGTTTCCTTTGAATATTTTGTGTTATGTTTTTTCTCTCTTGTACTCCATTTACAACATTTTGTATGTTTAATTATGGGTAATAAATTAATAATAATGACAATAATAATAATAAAACAAACATAAATTAATTGAAAGATTTTTTTTCCAAAAAATAAGTTTTTCGAAAAAAAGTAAAGAACTCCATTAAACCAAAAATGAACAAAACTAGAGTCAAATAATCTACCAAGCATACAACTACCACAAATCAGTATCAATAAATAAATGAAACCCAAAACAAACAGAAATTAAAATTAATAACATAGTCAAACTCAAAACGAGCAGAAATTAATATGATATAGGGTTCTAAACCCCAATGTTTTCTAAAAGCCAGAATATAATTTGCACTCTACTGAAAAAAATTCTTTTAAATGTGTCCATTTTTATAACTTTAAGAAATCAAAAATTAATTAAGATTTTAAGGAATAAATATCAGCATATGTATATTAAACTGACATTGCATATTCATTTGTATTTCTGTCAGTAATGTGCCAAGTATGTTCTATCCCTGAGAAGGCATAGGGGTTTTTAGCCTTGCTCATGTTACTTTCTGCTCGTTTTGAGTGTGACTTGGTTATTTCTTGTAATTTATGTGTGTTGTTTTTGGTTTCATTTATTAATTAGTGCTGATTTGTGGTTGTTTTACGCTTTGTAGAGAATTGGATTCTATATTTGCTCAATTTTTGTTTAATGGAGTTCTTTACTTTTTTGAATAGCTAATTTTTGTGGAAAAAGTTTTTTTTAATTAATATTTACATATGTCAAATTGGTTGTGGTTTGATAATAGAATTTTGTAAAGGGAGATCTGCTCCAGGAATGATCTAATTGTTTTAATTTTTATTCCAGTATTTAATTGAGACTCCGATTCCCTTATTTGTCTTTGAAATGCCTAAGAAGCCCTGATAAATTCCTATTCTTTACGTTTCGGATTTAAATACTGACCCATATATGTAGAAATGCCTCTGTTTATAATACCGTATTGACTTCTTGCTATTTTCACTTTTCTAAATATTTCTTTTAACCAGCTCCAAAAAAAAGATTGCGTAATGTTTTTAAATTCACCAAGTTGCGTGTTTGTTAAATAGTTACTTTTCTTCGCTACCACTTTAAAAGCACTTAGTTCAATTGCACTCCCTCTTGCCCCCCCCCCCACCAATTAAAATAATGTAGCTACGCCCCTGATTACAATGGAAGAAACCCTCAATAGAAATAGAGACATAGACATTTTTACTTTACCAAAAAAAAAAAACATCCAACAAACATCAGAAATAACTAGACAACCACATTAAGATTAAAAAAACCTGTTGGTGGCTGTATCTTCTAACCACCCTTTAATCAAAAATAAATAAAAACAATAATAATTATTAATAAATTCTTATTTAAAAAAAAAAGAAAGAAGAAAGTAAGGAGAAAAAAAAGTCAAAAAACAGTTTACATTGTCACACTCTAACCACCACCCCCCCTTCGCTTTTCCCCCTTCCCTCTTTCTCCCCCCAATCTCCAAAAATTATCCTCCTTTTTCAACAAAAAATTTTTTTTAACTTATTCTTAAATGAACATTAGTTATCGGCCGCTCTAATACTATCCGGGAGACCATTCCATACCAAAACACCTATGTTCCGTAAAGCAAAACCTGACCTTGTTGAATGTCGGATCTCACTGACCAAATGGTCAACATTTCGTTTAGAATATTCATGGTAGAGAGAATTTCGGGAAAATACATTCCAAAAGTACTCAGGAGATAACATATTCAGACGCTGATAACAAAAACTGATAACTGATAATCACGCTGCTGCCCAACATTCAGAATGCCAAATTTTTTGTAAGATTGGGCAGTGCTTTCACAATAGCACATCTCTCCGAGTACTCTGATTGCTTTAATCTGAACAATTTGTATCCCTTTATAGTTGCCGATGAAATTACTCGCCCATACCGAGCATCCGTACCCAATATAAGGGTCTACAATAGCGCTGTAAATGAGCTTGAGGGTTGACAGAGGAAAGGTATGCTTCAGTTTTCTCAGTATCCCGAGTCCTCTGGCAGCTTTAGCTGATACTATCTCACTGTGTTTTTTCCAGCTGAGATTGCAGTCGATATGAAAACCCAAGTAACGGAGGTCATACACTTGTTGAATATCCTCAGAGGCAAATACAACTACCGAATCCAGTGGGGAAATAGTCCCAGTTCTGGTGCCTTGAACTTTTCGGGGTACCTGCAAGACTGGAGACCTTGCGGTCAACTCTATTCCCACTTGAGGAGTGGCGCCCCTCGAGGAAACTATAGCCTAGTAAACAACACAGCATTCGCACGGGATTCTGACTAATGGACAATTTTTCCGGTCTTGGTATGTTTTGATGGGCGTCTTTGGGCTGAAAAACCTCTTCCTAGCTAATTTATCTATTATGGGCCTCCCCGTAGATGCATAATATTTGTAGGCATGAATATATAATGAGTCGGAGGTAATAGACTTGAGACTGTCTGTGCAGGATTTCGACTCTTGTTGATAGAAGAGCATCGCCAAGTGCTGAAAACCATGTTGTGACCAAGATGGGCCCAGGATTGCACAAAGCCTCCATTCATGGACGTCCCAGGGACTTCTTGCTGTCCGGTTCTAAGCCAGCTTAAGCACTTCGGCGTAGACTTGAGAAGATATGTGATCCCCGTCCTGCACTGGTATCCGGGATCATTGCTTTTCCTGAGGCGAAAATAATTTCAATGATTTAAAGAACATGAAAATTGGAACTTGGAATGTTACGACATTAAAAAATGACTATCGTATCGACATTTTGTCTGACGGATTCAAACGATTCGAACTGGATTTATTGGGAATTTCAGAAACTCATATCCCAGGGGTAGGAAGCATGAAACTAGGTGATATGGAATTTGTTTACTCAGGCAGGAAGGATGGGGTAAATAGACAGGGAGTAGGTCTCATGATGAATAAGGAAGCTGCTGAGTCTTGTTTAGGCTAGCTAGGAAGGTATTAATAATAGAATACTGAATGCTCATTTTATGACTAGAAAGTTCAGGGTATCAGTTATAGTAGTATACGCCCTTGTAGAACCGACTGACGGAGATACTAGTGACTCAGATGAATTTTACTTACAGTTATAGGAGCAAATAGACAGGGTCCCAGGTAGAAATATGATGTTATTACTGGGAGATTTTAAAGCCCAGGTTGGTAGAAATAGGGATAGATGGTATCCCAGCCTTGGTAAATTTGGTGTAGGAAAAGAAAACAGTAATGGATACAGACTTTTGCAATTTTGTAGGTATAACAATCTAGTTATAACCAATACGGTGTTTGGTCATAAAATGGCTCATAGGTTAACATGGTATTCGTGTGATGGTAAGACAGCAAACCTTACTGATTATGTTATTGTAAACCAAAGACTGGCAGGATCAATACAAGATACTAGGGTATATAAGGGTGCCGTTATTGATATTAAAACTCAAGATCACCATCTAGGAGTGTCAAGGGTAAATTTAAAGCTGAAATATCGGAAGGGTAACTACTTCCCGGGAAGTTATGATGTTGCTAGACTCCAGGATGAGAATTTGAGAAAAATTTTCCAGGAACAGCTGAAGACAAAACTTGAGAGTTTAAAATTTGATAATATGGAAGATGGTTGGAATAATTTTAGAAAAATAATTTGTGAAGTTGCTGAGGGTGTATTAGGGAAGAAAGCTAGAACTGCAGCTAAGAATATTAGTGAAAAAGCTTTATGTTTAATAGAAAGGAGAAAGGACTTGTACAAGACTTATCTGAGTGATATATCGTATGAAAACAAAAGAAATGTAAAGAAAGTGGAGAAAGCATTAAAATATGAACTAAAGAGGTGTGAAGTGGAGGCCAGGGATAAAATTGCCGAGGAATTGGAAGATGCAGCTAGACGGCATAGTACTAAAATATTGTATTGGCACGTTAACAAATTGAGCGGGAGTATTCAATCCGGACTTGGCCCAGTTAAAGATAGGAATGGGATCGTAATTAGTCATAAGAAAAAAACTAAAGAGAGATGGGCAGAACTTTTTGAGAATTTGCTTAACCGAGATAGTGTTGCAGGAAATAATTACAGAGGAAAATGAAAAAGTTTGTGATACCTTGGATGTGAAGGAAGATTTGTTTTGTGAGGAGGAATTAGCAACAGTACTAAAAGGATTAAAGAATAATAAGGCTCCAGGTGCTGATAGGGTGGTAAATGAGTTTCTTAAATATGGTGGCTCTGAGGTTAGAAATAAGTTACTGATGATTATGAATATGATTTTTGAAAAAGTACCTAACGAATGGAAGATCTTAAGCCGAATGGCCAGCCATGACAAAAAACCAACAAATAGAAAAATCTATAAAAAACAAAACAAACAAACGAGACGTTGGCCATGGTCTGTAAAATAAAACAACAGAAACATACAACACCTTTTATTTAGCCTTTATACAAAAAAGGCGTATAAAGACCAAAAGGAAAAAACGAAGAAAATGATAAAAAAAACAAAAACAAGATAAAACTAAAACCAAAAAAAACCCCACCAAAAAAAAAAAAAAAAAAAAAAAAAAAATGTACAATCGGCCCAAAAATAACCCTGTAGGGAAAAGTGTCTAAAAAATAGTTAATTAATTGTGGACACCCGAGTAAATTTGGCAAAAAAAAAAAAATTTAAATTACTTTAATTATTCAGTTGTGAAATAATCCTTTTGTTAGCTATTACTGAAGCAAATCGTTTTGGTCGAGCAGGTAAAATAGTCCCCTGGTGATTATTTAAAAACTTTACTCCCTTATTGACTGTTGATTCACTCTTTAGAAGGTTATCATAAATTGGGTCAATATTTAAATTACCCGTGTTCCTATTTATAGAAAGGTTAGCAAACACATCTTTTTTAATTTCTATGGCTTCCCTGGCCCATTGGGTGTAACCCATATAATTAGAAATAACCAAAGGCTTCATCAAATTTTACAAAATGATCTGGTTGAAGCCAAATATGCTCTGCTAAAGCTGAAACGAAAGTTTCTGGAGGCTTGCTTAATTGTAGGGTTTTTTCTATTGAGTTTCGGTGTTCAATAAACCTTTCCACAAATTGTTGGTGAGTCCTACCAATATAGAACTTCCCACAAGAACACGGAATTTTATATACCCCACTTACTAAATTTCCCCGAGTTAAATCCTTACCAGAACTAAAAAAACTACCCATTGGCCTCAGCGATTGGAAACATGTATCAATACCAAATTTACGTAAAACCCGTGAATGTTTCTCACCCAAACCAGGTACATATGGTAATGAAATGAAGCTTTTTGATACAACTAAATCTAAAGACTGAGAAACCTCAATAACCCTACTATTATGTTTAACCCGTCTATTTTCTATTATTTTATTAATGAACTTAATTGGATAAATATTAAAAAACAAAATATCACTCAAGTATAAAAATTCCGAATCCAGAAATTCCAGAGAACAAATTCTAAAGGCTCTATCCACTAGTGAAATTACAACCCCCCTTTTCACCGACATAGGGTGGCAAGAATGAAAATTTAAATACCTATCATTGTGCGTTGGTTTTCTGTAAATCGAGAAAAGTAAATGGAGATCCCTTTTAATTAATAAAATATCCAGAAAAGGTAATTTATTATTATCCTCAAACTCAACTGTAAATTTAATATTATTATCAAAACTATTTAAATGCTTACAAAATAGGTCTAAGGAGTCCAACCCATGTTTCCAAACACATATTACATCATCCATGAACCTACCCCAGAAGCAAGGGGAGATTCTAAAACTGTTTATAGCGGAGGTTTCAATGGCATCTATGAATAGATTTGCCAATAAAGGAGAAAGAGAAGCCCCCATAGGTAACCCAAAAATGTGTCTATAAAACTCCCCTCGAAAACCAAAACAAAAAGAAAATTCATTTACCAGAATAATTAGTCTCATAATGACATCAATATCCAAACTGGCTAACGTCACATCCTGTATTAAATCGAAGTATTTTTCTAATTTACTTTTTAAAATATCCTCGCACCTTTTTAAATCACAATTTGAATACATGGACACAACATCAAAACTGCAAAGAATTGAACTCTCCTCCAGCGTGAAATTTTGCAATTTATTAGTAAGATCAGTCGAATTTTTTAAATATGATTTTTGTGTTCCCAAAAGTGGACGCAAAGCTACCGACAACCATTTTCCTAATTTTGAAACAGGTGACAGAAAAGTTGACACAATGGGGTGGAGGGAGGATCCAGTCTTATGAATCTTATGTACACCATAGATTTTGGGTGGCGAACAACCCCTAGGATAATATTTATTATAAAACTGTGGGGTAATGTGAAAATTATTTTTCATTCAATCTAATTCCTTTCTTGTTGATTTTACTTATTTATCTGTAGTATCAAAATCAAGTTTTTTGTATGTAATAGTGTCCGAAATAATGGATTTCATTTGATTATTATAATCTTCAGTGTTCATAATTACGATCGTGTTTCCCTTATCGGCTCTGGTGATATTAAGGAATTTATCCTTTTTCAAATCAGAAATTATTTTAATGTCATTTTTTTTTGTGAAATGTCTTTGACAATTAAGTTAATATTAAAGGTGTTTAGTTTCCTTACAATCTCAGCTCTGAGTTTTTGAACAGTATAAACCTTATTTATAGAAACCATAATTCCTGACTCCACCTTTGAAATTATTTTCGAATAGGAGACTGGTGTTGGAAAACATAACTTAAAACCCTTAGACAAAACAGCTTCCTGTTGAATATTAAGAGGTTTAGAAGACAAATTCTTAATTGCTGGACCCAGACAATGACAGGGATAAAAAACATCTGAATCTTGGAAGTTCTCAAACAAAAGTTTATTAAACTTGTCAACCAAACGAACCTTGGACAAATGAAAATCATGGCGAAAAGATCTAAGAGTCATATCCTTAATTCGTATAAAAATGTCAGATGGAAGGTTATTTCTTAAAAAGTTTTCAACAGAATTTAAGTCCTTAGACAGTTGAAAACGTCTCTGTTTTTGTTCATAAATTACGTGATTTAAAGCTATTAGCTATTAGCATCTTTTCCCTACGTGGATCAGTTTGCGCCGAGTGTACATTTTTTTTTTGTTTTTTTTTTGTGGTGGTTTTATTGGTTTTTAGTTTTATCTTGTTTTTTTTTATCTTGTTCTTCTTGTGTGTCTTTCGTGGTTAAAACGCCTTGTTTGTATACAGGCGAAATATCCGCGTTGTTTTGTTTCTGTTGTTTTCTTTTCTCTCCACTGGCCACAGTCTCGTTTGTTTGTTTTTTGTTTTTTTTTAGAGATTTTTCTCTTTGTTGGTTTTTTGTACCTAACGATTTTAGGAAAACCTTAATTAAGCCACTTTATAAGAAAGGTGATAAAAGTGAGTGTGGTAATTATCGAGGCATTAGTCTGGTCTCTGTAGGCAGTAAATTACTTATTAGTATGATACTTTTTAGACTGAGAGATGCCGTAGACAAAGTTTTAAGAGAAGAGCAGTGCGGTTTTAGAAAAGGCAGAGGATGTACCGACCAAATTTTCACTCTTAGGCTAATAATTGAGAAGTGCCTGATTTTTCAAAAACCTTTGGTCCTCAGTTTTATAGATTATGAGCAAGCGTTCAATTCTGTTGATAGAAGAGCTTTAGTAAAGGTTTTATCCTTCTATGGTATACCAGACAAATACATTAAAGTGATTAGTGCTATGTACGAGAATAACACGGCTGCGGTTAAGGTAGGAAATATGGTTAGCAGCTGGTTTTGTATTAAATAAGAAGTTAAGCAGGGTTGTGTTCTATCCCCCTTTGTATGGATTATTTTGATGGACTTTGTTTTAAGGAGCACAGGAAAGGCAATGGGAGACCACGGAATCAAATGGGGAGGAAAAAGTCTCCTGGAATTGGATTATGCTGATGATTTAAGCATCCTAGATTAAAGTGTGAGCAAAATGGATGAAGTTTTAGAGGTTTTGCGAGTTCAGGGTGCTAGAATTGGTCGGAAAATTAATGTTAGGAAGATTAAGTCACTAAGGCTAGGAATGAGTGAAGATGAAAAGTTGACGTTGGGTAATGAAAAGATTGATCAGGTGGGCAGCTTCACTTACCTTGGTAGTATTATTAGTAAAGATGGTGGGAGCAGTGAAGATGTTAAATCTATAATAGCCAAGGCTCAGGGTGTTTTTTCACAGTTAAAAAAAGTCTGTAAGAATAGGAAGATAAGTCTGCAAACCAAGATTAGAATATTAGAAGCTGCTGTGATGACAGTGGTCAAATATGGCTCTGAAGCATGGACGCTCCGAAAAGCGGATGAAGATTTGCTAGATGTTTTCCAGAGAAATTGCTTAAGGATTGTTCTGGGTACCCGGCTGACTGACCGTATTTCAAACAATAGGCTATACGAAAAATGTGGTTCAATATCGCTCTCTAGGGTTATAATGAAAGAAAGATTGAGGTGGCTAGGGCACGTTGTGTGGATGAAGGATGACAGATTGCCGAAGATTGTTCTTTTCGGCCAACCATCTAGGGCTAAACGGAGAGCAGGTCGTCCCCGTCTTGGGTGGGAGGACGTCATAAAGAAAGATTTAAAGGAAATGGGAACTTCGTGGGCGGGTGTAAAAAGGGAGGTTTTGAATAGATTGGGGTGGAGGAGGAGTGTGCGTAGCTGTGTTGGCCTCAGGTGGCTTGGTGCTGCGGTGAGTTGTTAGTAGTAGTAGTAGTAGATGGGAGATGATCCGAACCTGGAGTAACTGACACGTCTGAATGGCATTGCGCAATAAAGGTGAAACGAAACAAATATATTTGCAATTCAAGTTGCCGAATGTTCTGTAATCCTTGTCGGAATAGTAACAGTTGGGTAGTAGCCATGACAAAGCATCAAGTTCAAAAAATCTAAATTAGGGCCGGTCAGTTTCAGCAGATCAAAGTTGAAATCACCAATAAAAACACACTCGCGATTTCTTCGAAGCAAATTAGTCATAAACTACTCAAAATCCCCAAAAAAATCATCTGGAGTAGCACTAGGCGGCCGATAAACCGAAGATATCAAAATCTTTCTTTTATCAATCTGGGCTTCAATAGATAATATTTCCAGCTTACCCTCATTGCAGTAACAAAAATCATTCAGAACTGTAAAATTAATACCATACTTCACAAGAAACGCCAAACCTCCTCCCCTCATTACTGTCCTTAATTTGCCAACAATTCGATACCCTGGAAAAAAATGTGACGAGAGAAAATTCTCCTGAGTAAAAAAAAAAAGATTCACAAATCCCAAGAAAATCAATATTACCTTTAAAAAATTCAAGAAAATTATTAACATCGTGGTGGTTAGAAGATACACGACAGTTCCACTGAGCCACTTTAAGCCCTGACATACTACGAATATCAAAATGCCCCTCCCACGCTCAATTTTTTCTTAAAGTCATCCAATTAAAATTTTGAGATAGCCATTGTGTTCAGCATAGTCGAAAATCTAATAAATATGTCCTTTAGGATGACTTAATCCCCCAAAGCTCCCAGGGGAAGGGCTGCAAGTTATGAACTTTGCCCATTGCTTACATATTGTATTGGTTATTGAGAAGTATACAGACACTTTCAGGAAGGATTTTTTTCTGGTGGGGGGGATAGAGGAGGGGGTTACTCGGGAGAATATTTCCGTGGAGGATGTTTCTTTGGGGTAAGGGATATTTCTATGAAGGGGGCGCCGGATTTCCTAGCATTTTTTAAAAAACGATCAGAAATTAAATTAAAAAAAAAACAAGTTTTTTCAACTGAAAGTAAGAAGCAACATTAGAACTTAAAACGAAAAGAAATTATTACGTATATGAGGGGGGGCTCCCCCAAGTCAATACCTCGCTCTTTACGCTACATTTTTTTAGTGCTTTCAAAAGAGCTATCTAGTCTCATTAAACGGCCCTTGTGATTCAGGGGTTTGTGAATAAAATTTTTTTTAACTTTTAACGTAAAGAGCGTGGTATTGACTAAGGGGAGAACCCCCTCATATACGTAATAACATATACGTAATAAAAAAAACAAGTGATACGGCTCAATAGTAATAGAAACTTTTAAAAACGGAATTTTGATGTCAATAAATGTATCAAAAGAATAGGCTTATAAAGCTGATTCTAAATATATAAATTTTATTAAGTTTAGTATTACTTATCAAAGGCTACGAGCCTGAGAAAATTTACCTGATTTTTTAAAGAGGGGGCAAACATTCCCTACAAGTGAAAGAATTTTAATGAAAATCACACCGTCAGATTCAGCGTATCAGAAAACCCTATTACATAGGTTTCAAGCTCATATCTGCAAAAATCTGTAACTTTGTATTTTTTGCCAGAACAAAAATATACGAATATAGAAGTTCGTTACGTAAGTCAATTTGTAAATTACGCCAGAACTAAATTTAGAGACAGCCATATTGCAAAAGAAAAGTAAATTTTTTATGCAAATTTTGTTTACTTATTCAATGACGGTGAGCCAAAATAAAAGCTGCATTAACTAAAAAATTATCAGAAATTAAATAAAAAAAAAATAAGTTTTTTAAACTGAAAGTAAGGAGCGACATTAAAACTTCAAACAAACAGAAATTTTTCCGTATATGAAAGGTACTGTCCCCTCCTCAACGCCACGCTCTTTAAGCTAAAGTTTGACTATGTCTAAAAACTTTATTTTTTAAAAAAATAAAAAAAATTATTGTAAAGAGCGAGGCGTTGAGGAGGGGACAACCCTTTTCATATACGGAATAATTTCTGTTCGTTTTAAGTTTTAATGTCACTCCTTACTTTCAGTTTAAAAAACTTGTTTTTTTTTATTTAATCTTACTATAAAAGGCGTTTTCCACTCATCGACATGCAACACAATTTTAATCAAAACTTTAATACCGGTAGGCTAAAGAGACAATTCCATATATTATAAACCAACAAATTTGTTGTTATAGTGATTTTCTGCCAGTTTGTATGTTGCCTTGACCCTCACTGGGGGGATGGGGTACTGTTTTATTTAAGAAAGATTACATTTGGAAAGAATAAAGTTCTATCAAACTTCTAACGTTCTTTGGGAGTGGAGAGTTAATTAGTACTTCTTAATCTTTACTGTTGTGTTTTACTTCTCTAAAGACAATTGAATATAGATCAACTATTATCTTGCCTAAATCACAGTCTAGCACCCCTCCCTCCTTGGGGTCAGGTACAGTTTGATTTTAAAAGAAAAAAGGTGAAGTAGCTCATCTATTTGTTTTGTGGATTAATTTATCTAATGAACTTATTTACAACTATTTTTTCTCTTGTAAAGAAGTGAGGTATATCAAAAGACACTCTGTTTGGCAAGGATATGAGAATTAATACTATCTGGAATATTTTATTAACAGCTAGCATATAGCTCTCAAATTTAAACTTTAAGGGAGTGTTTGGGGGCCTGGAAGACCTTAGATCTTAAGTTAGGCAGAGCTAATAATAATATTATATTGCCTTTTCATAGACCATTTTAGAAAATATTTGACTTTCAGTCAAAATTCAATCCTTTGGGATCAAGAAACTAAAAGAAAACATAGACAAATTTAAATGAGTCCTGATTCACAACAACGTAAAGCAAGGCCAAAGAATTTGTGACAGCTTGTTGTTTCCAAACTATGGAACTTAACGAAAATCTTACAATCCTGAAACAGATTCCCATATTAAGTAATGAAAATCTTATTTTTTGAACTTTTTGCAGGTTAAATAGGTTGCATCAAGACATGGCTAACTGCAGACAGAGAAAAGCCAAGACAGATAGTCCAAGTAATTGAGAGGCAAATGTTTAAATGGCTGGGACACGGGTAAATGGCGGGAGTATGCATAACTCTCTTATTAGACACATACTTGTTTGTTAGTTTTTGGAAAGGCATGCCTGCCTAGAGTCTCAGGCATGTTATCCAAGAATTCAAAATTGACATAAGACCGTTAGATTGCCTGTAATGAGAGGCAAACAAGGCACGCCGGCCATCTTTACAAAATAATTAAATTTTGACAAAATAATTTACAAAGTAATAAATTTTGACGAGAAATCCAATTTACAATTTAATCATCGTTACCAATTTACATCGTTATTTTAATTGAAATTATTATTTAATTTAAAAACCATTTTCTTTCTAGTTGTTAACGTCGCTCTTTACGTCTTTCTCGTCACTGGATCTAATTTTAGACAGTTGGGATTGACAGAATGTAATTTTCAAAATTTATTTTCGCAGTATTCATCCTCAAAACTAGATCAAAATGGCATTCAGTCGATTGCACCTTATATGGATACTACTTTCCAGACAAATCTAATCTGGAACAAAAAGGGATGAAATTTACAAAAATACAAAAAGAAACTTGACAGTAGAATGATAAAAAAGAAAAAGATATATTTTGAACTGTCCAAGGAGCTGATGGAGAAAGGATTCTGTTTACCAGACGAAGAGAACTCAGCTACTGACATGGTGTGGGCACAAGCTTGGTTTTAGAAAGCATATACAAAAAGTTTAAAGATGCTACAAAACAGACTGGCTCAGAAGCAAATAAAAGAACTAATTTTTTTCAAGATAGGACCTGGGATGACAAACACTCATTTTCCCTAATTGCAGTTTCTGAAACAATGGTTGACAAAAAAAAAGTAGTAGTTATACTTTTAAAAAAAGTCAAAAAACGTTAAAAAAAGTAGTAGTTATAATACCCAGTTAAAAAAATCCCAGTTAATACCCAGTATAATACCCAGTTAAAAAAAGTAGTTGTTATAATAAAAACCCAGATTTAGTAGACTTAGCAAAAGCAGACCTTCTACACTTATAGAGAAGGAGCCAGGAAAGCAAAGGAAACAAAATAAGAAACTCAAATGTTACAGAGTAGATTTTAATTGATATAACATTAATTCAAGAGGAGAAGCGGCTCAAAGCACAAATGGGTGAAGATTCAAAACAGAAAAGACGCGAAGACAGAATTTTAGTTCTTAAGGGGCTATTGTCTTCAGTTACCTCACATCCCAAAAATCCTCAAGGTCATGGGAAACCCATTAATGGCGAAATACAGAGAGTGTCCTGAAAGGGCTCACTAAAGCAATTGTAGTTGTTTTCGAGTCTTCATAATCATTCAGTTTTAGAAATCAAAAATATATATGAATATTTTTAATTTGCTATTTATATGTTATATTTTTAGTAACATTTTACTTTATGTATCATGACAACTGAAACGATATAAAATATTATCTTTTTTTATTTCATGAAAAAAATATGTCAATAAAAAACGAACAGAAATTAATTTAAAATACTTTTTCCACAAAATAAGTTTTTGAAAGAAAGGTAAAGAACTTCATGAAACAAACAATGAGCAGAAATAAAATAGAATAATCTACCAATAGCAATAATACCACAAACCACCATCAATAAATAAATGAAACCCAGAATGAACAGAAAGTACAATAAATAACCAAGTCAAACCCAAAACGAGCATAAATTAACATGAGTATGGCTGATAACCCCAATCCTTCTCAAGACCAGAACAAAATTTGTGCTTTACTGAAAAAATACAAGTGATTGCGCATTGTCGGTTTAATGTGCATTGGATGATATTTATTTCTTAAAGTGTTAATAATTTTCATTTTGTTAAAGTTAAAAAAGTTGTATTTTTTTCAGTAAAGTACAAATTATCTTCTCGTCTTGAGAAGGCATGGGGGTGAATTATTTGAATTTTCATTGAGGATATTTAAAATTAGTTATATTCAAGAAACACGAATGAAGGCTAAAAACAGGATGAAGGTCAAAGTGGAAAATGGAGGCTACCAAGAAAAAATTTTCAACTATGATTTCAATTATTCCGTGATTTCAACTATACCCATTACCTCTTTTATAATAAGGAGAGGAGGCAATAATAGAATCTAAAAGTCCCGTTTCAAGACTGTAATGCAAATACTATCGTGCCTAGAATTATTAAATAAAAAAAACCCTAGTTTTTTCAACTGAAAGTAAGGAGCAAGATTAAAACTTAAAATGAACGAAAATTATTGCATATATGCAGGGGCGTCCTGAGGCTCATTTTATTGGGGGGACGATCTTCATAAATAGTACCGAATCGCTACCTGATTTATGCCGAATTTTCTGCAGAAATAAAGAATTTTGCTAAATTTCGACCGATTTGGCAAAATATCTGACGAATCGCAAATAACTTTGGGATGGGCACACCCCTCCCCCCCCCCTCGATACGCCACTGCACATGTGAGGGGGTTTGCCCCTTTGTCAATAATTCACTCTTTACGCTGAAGTTTTAATTTTGTTCTAATTCTTTAGGAATGGCCCCCCCCCCTGAATCACAAAAGCCGTTTAATTAGAATAAATAGCTCTTTTGAAAGTACAAAAAAAACTTTAGCGTAAAGAGTGAGGACAAAAAAAGCACATTCTAATAAATAAAGTAATCAGCAACAAAACTAAGAATAAATCTGACACCACACAGAGAATGTATTTCTAGGAAAACAACTGGCCAGTCCCTACCCTGAGAAAATTAAGATTACAAACTTACATTTTTGGGAGTTACATTTCATCCGTAATTTGACTATAAGTAGCATAACCAATAAGAATAAAAGTACGTATTTAAGCTGTACTATTTTAAAGAAAAATTTTTTGTCCAAAAAAGAAGCTTTTACAGCACCTCCCTAAACCACCTTTTAAGATCAGCGAAAAGGTTTTAAAAATTTGTTAAGGAAAAATTCTTAAGAATTTTCAACAAAATACATTTTGTATTTACAAAAATACAAAATTCCACATTTTTGCAGACAGAAGCTTGAAACCTCCACTATAGGGTTTTCTGATACGCTAAATCTGATGGTGTGATTTTCATTAAGATCCTATCGCTTTTAGGGGTTGTTTCTTCCTTTTTTCGAAAATAAGGCAAATTTTCTCATGCCATAACTTTGGTTCGGTAAGACTAAACTGGACTAAACTTATATATTTGAAATTAGTATAAAAAATCATGTATCCATTTAATGTATCTATTGGTGTCAAAATTCTGTTTTTTAGAGTTTTGGTTACTATTGAGCCGGGTCACTCCTTACTTACAGTTTGTTACCACGAACTGTGTGGGGTCACCTCATCGTCAATCCCTCGCACTTTAAGCTAAAGTTTGAATTTTTTGCCAAATTTTTAAGAATGTCTCCTGAATCACAAAGGCCTTTTAATTAGAATAGAAATCTATTTTGAATGTGCTAAAAAAAATGACTATAGTGTAAAGAGTGATGCATTGACAAGGGGGTGACCCCTCTCATATGCGTAATAAGTTCTGTTCGTTTTAATTTTCAGTTTTTTTCCTTACTTTCAGTTGAAAAACTTGTTTTTTTTTGTTTTTTTTCTGATCGTTTTTTTAAAATAATGCTGGAAAATCCGGCTTCCCCACCATAGGAAATTCCTTTCCTCCGTGAAAAATTACTCTACGAAAAAAACCTCCCGCGTCCCCCCCTCTCTACCGGAATAATCCTTCCCGAAGACGTTTGAATGCTTCCCAATAACCAATTTTATATGTAAACAATAGGCAAAGTTTTTAACTTGCGGCCCTTCCCTGGGGGACTGTGGGGGTTAAGTCATCCTTAAAGACACATTTATAAGATTTTTCGATAGTGCTGAAAAAATGGCTTTTTTGAATTTTTGAAATTTTAATTGGGTGACTTTGGGAGAAATGAGCATGGGAGGGGGGCTAGCTGCCCTCCAGTATATTTGGTCACTTAAAATGCCAGCTAGAACTTTTGATTCCATATTAAATTATCCCTTTACCGATCTTTTACGAACACTGTTGATATGATCACCCCTGGGGAAATATAACAAACAAATAAACACGCATCCGTGATCTTTCCTCTGACGAAAAATTCAAAATTCCACACATTTGTACAAAGGACTTAAGGACCTTGAAACCTCTACAGCAGGGTTCTCTGGTATGCTGAACCTGATGGTGTGATTTTCAGTAAGATTAGTTGATGTTTTTGGGATGTTTACCCCCTTTTTAAAAATTTGGACTAAAGTTCGCAAGCTCGTAACTTTTCATAGCTACCATTAAGTTTGATCAGTTTGACATATTTTGAATAAGCATCAAAAGTTGATTCTTTGTCGTATCTATTGTTGTAAAGACTCTGTTTTTTAGAGTTTAGGTAACTATTGAGCCGCATCGCTCTTTACGTACAGTTCCTTACCACAAACTGTTTGAAAGTTGATAAAATCCATCAAGTTTAATTTTACCTATCAAAAGTTGCAAGCCTGAGAAATTTTGCCTAATCTTTGAAAAAGAGGGAACACACCCAAAAAATTCAGAAATCTTAATGAAAATCAGACCACCAGATTCAGCATGTCAGAGAACCCAACTAAAGAAATTTTAAGCTCATTAATGCAAAAATGTGGTGTTTTGAATTTTTTTTTTGCAAGAGCAAGATCATATCGAACCAGTGATCCTAGAAGATCTGGAGAGGGTTCATTTTAACAAAAATCAAAAGTTGTAATGCCCTCTAAAGTGACTGAAAATATTGGAGGGCAGCAAACCTCCCTCACACGCCCCTTTTTTGTCAAAGTCGTTCGATTGAAATTTTCAGATAGTCATTTGTTCGGCTAAATCGAAAGATCTGACACGGAAAAATGAATTGACCCCCCACAGCCACTGGGAGAAGGGTTGCAAGCTATGAACTCTGTCCATTGTTTCGATATACTTGTAATATTGGTTATTGGAAAGTATAAACATATTTTTCGGGGAGGATTTTTCGGGCAGGAGGAATTACATCGAAGGATCTTTCCACGAAGAAATTTTTCGTGGATTACGGGAATTATCCATGGAGGGGAGAACTAAAATTCCTAGCATTATTTAAAAAACGATCAGAAATTAAGTTAAAAAAACTGAAGTTTTTTCATCTGAAAATAAAGAGTAATATTAAAACTTAAAACGAACGTAAGTTATTATTCATAGGATGAAGTTACTCCATCCCAAATTCCTTGCTCTTGACGCTAAAGTTTTTTTTTAGAACTTTTAAAAACCTTTATATTCTAATTAAACGGCCTTCTGTTTCAGGAGTTATTCTTAAATAATTGGAACAAAAAGTCAAACTTTAGCGTAAAGAGGAAGGTATTGAGGAAGGGGCAACCCCCTCATATAAATAATAATTCCTGCTTATTTTAAGTTTTAATGTTTCTCCTTACTATTAGTTCAAGAACTTGTTTTTTTTTCTTTTTTTTTTAATTCAGTATAAGGAATACAAAAACTCAAATATAAGCAGTTAGCACAGCCAAAGGATTTTAAAAGTTAAGGACAAATTCCCTTTTCGAGAAAGGTTTATTGCACATAACAAATAATGAGGTAAAAGCATGTATCTTTGAAAAGCCAAGTAAATCTGTCAAAGGAGTTTGAATGGAAGAAGCATGATTTCTTCTCTTTTGCTGACTCATACAATAAGCTAGTCTGATTTGAGGTCTTGTGAAGCGAACATTAAATGAAGGAAATCACATTTATTTAGTAAGTAAAGTTTTGTTGCTTTTTATTAAGGTTTATAGCAAGGCAAAAAGTGGGTAGAAAAAAAAAGTTGTTATTCGCTAACTGGAGAGAAGGAATTATGTTAAGAAAATAATACGGTACTTGTGCATTAGCTCTTACCCACCACTATAGACTGTACAAGGAAATGCTAAAGGAAACCTGTCAAACGGGTATTTGAAATGGATAAATTGATAAAGCGTGATTTCTTGTTGCGTTTACGATATTTAAACTGTCATTTTTTGGGGGTTTAGGGGGGGTACCTGAATTAGGTTAGATTACGTATTTAATATATGCTATGCTTTACCCCCACCCCCCTAATGCGGAAATATACAGACCATATTTGTTTCTAAACTATTATATTTTCATCCTATTTGGTTTTATTTCATTAGAGTTAACGAAACTTGACTTCTTTTGTGGGTAAGAGCTAATGAAAAAATACCAAGAATTTTTATTTCATAATATGCTGAATAATCATTTTGCATAATGATTTAGCAAATAAACATAAATTTTTTTTTATTTCATTTTCCAATAAGGATCGGAATTCAATTCTTTTGATGTTTTTTGGGATAAAATTCATTTCTGATGCAAATGAGAAGTAAGTTTAAACTTTACACCCTCCCCCTAATATGCAAATATATACCCTGAATTGTTATATATATATATATAT